>NC_057935.1:58906724-58959224 GCF_018555375.3 Anguilla rostrata
GAGCTCAGAGACATTACATTACATTGCATTACATTGCATTACAGGAATTTGGCAGACGCTCTTATCCAGAGCGACGTACAACAAAGTGTATAACCATAACCAGGAACAAGTATGACGAAACCCCTAGAGAGAAGTACCGGTCCAAGTGCAGGGAACAACCGCATAGTTCAACTTGGACCCTGAAGGTTTAAACTGATTAACACTAACACAACGAGAACGGCAACAAGGCAGTCTATGGAAAAAATACAAGTAGTCGTTAAGACAGTTGATGCGCCTAAGTCACCTATGAAACAGCTGCCTAGTTACAACCCTAAGCTTACAGTCATTTACAGGGGGGTAGGGAGGGATGGGGAGAGGTGCAGCCTGAAGAGGTGAGTGGACATTACGTTACATTACATTACAGGCATTTAGCAGACGCTCTTATCCAGAGCGACTTACACGACTTATTACACAGCATTGACATCGCATGCATTTATACAGCTGGATATAATACTGAGGCAATGTGGGTTGGGTACCTTGGCTCAAGGGTACAACGGCAGTGCCCCACCTGGGAATCGAACCAGCGACCTTTAGGTTACAAGACTGGCTCATACCCCGTTATATACTGCACTGCCATCCGAGCAAAGAGACGAACGAGTAGCCTTAGTCATGTGACAGAAAAAAGTGAAAGACCTGAGGTGACTGTGGACCTGAGCAGAAAACCTTAACAGGTAGAAGTGAGGCGGCTCTGTCTGTTCTGGAAAAGACCATCGAGCCCTTTTCAGGCACTCTTAGATTTTCGACACACGAAAGCAGGCTAAAGCCTAGAGGTAAGACGATTGTCTGGCAGTCGGAGGTTGCCGGCTTTAAACCCCGCCCTGCTGTCATTTGTCCTTGAGCAAGGCCACCTAATCCTCCTAACTCTCTGGCAAATGAGAGGCATCAATTGTAAAGCGCTTTGGATAAAAGCGCTATATAAATGCAGTCCATTTACCATTTACCAGCTACAAACTCACTTTTCTTTCTGTGATGAAAGCGGCTCCTCCTCCTCCTCCTCCTCCTCTGTCCGTCGGGAGGTTTGATAGACAGGCTGCGTTGCTAAGGTGGTTGCCGACGCGGAGTTTGTCGTGCGGAACCGTGAACCTCTGTCACACCGTCCTCCCCGCAGCCTTCCTGTTCAAGCTGGATTCGGGTTCGGCGCACCAGAACCTGCGCGTGGAGGAGAACAGCGTGGAGTGGGACGGGGGCGGGGGGAAGGTCCAGGACATCCGCAAGGAGAAGACCAGGACCAGCTCCCCCCTGCACTCACCGGCAAGGTGTGACAGACAGCCTCACACACACACACACACACACACACACACACTGAAGTACCACATATACACACACATACATACACACACACTGAAATACCACATAACACACACACACACACAGAAATACCACATATACACACACACACACACACACACACACACACACTGAAGTACCACATACACACAAACACACACACACACATACACACACTGAAGTACCACATACACACAAACACACACACACACACACACACACGCGCGCACATGCTCGCTCACTCACTCACCTGCGATAACCACTGCATCCCCCCCCACAGGAGCGCGATGATGTCCCCAAAGAGAATGCCCTCGGCTCGGGCCGGGCGGGACCGCTTCACGGCAGAGTCCTACACGGTCCTGGGTGAGCACCGGGGTGCGAGCGGGGACCCTTCCGTTTATCCCCAAAGTCTTCAGGGGGCTTCAGGGTGTGGAAAAGGGCATCTACAACACTGGCATCATCCTTTTATCACAGTCCTGGTCAGGGGTTAGCCCATTGCAGAGTGGGAAGTCAGTGTTCTAGAACTCCGTTGCTTACAGTTGCCAGCAGCGATTGTGACATCAGCATTAGAATGTTCAGTTCAGAACATTCTAATCCCATATTTGTGACCTCACACATCTTAAAGGGATACTAGCTGGATTCCCCGGGTGTTGCGTTGTTGAATCCTGATCGGACCAGTGTTGACCATCATCAGCCACATTTCATTCAACAGCTAGAGATCTCATTGAATTAATTAGTGCTTATTAATGCTAATTAGTAGAATCAGGCGTGCCAAAATTAGGGTTGAAATGAAAACTGACGGGATGCTAGATCTCCAGGAACAGGGCTGACATCGCTCCTTCCTTTCGTCACGCTGTACGCCCCATCCCCCCCCCCCCCCCGTAACCCCAGGCGACACGATGATTGACGCGGGACAGCACTACTGGGAGGTGTGGTTCGACAAGGACAGCAAGGCGTTCGGGGCGGGCGTGGCCCTGCGCTCCCTGGGGCGCTTCGACCAGCTGGGCAAGAGCTCCGCCTCCTGGTGCGTCCACCTCAACAACTGGCTGCAGCAGAGCCTGACCGCCAAGCACAACAACAAGGCCCGCCCCCTGGACTGCGCCATCCCCGACCGCGTGGGGGTGTACTGCGGCTACGAGGAGGGTGAGCCGTCCGCCGAAACCCCCCCCCAACACCGAGCCAGGAGTGGCATCCACATCCTGTGTGTGTGTGTATAGCTGTTTTAGAGTCAGATATACAGACTCCAGCTGACATACATGCACACATGTAAATGTGTAACTGATTCTACGTGTGGAAGGATGGAGGTCAGTTCCATTTCAATTCAGGAAGTTAGTTCAATATTCATGAAATGCATGTGAACTGCAAGTGCCCTATAATTTTTCATGGAGATTGACTTAATTGTAGCGACTTGGCTGAATTGAAACCATATTCCAGGCCTTAGAATGATATGTTTCTATGAATGTTTTTACCATTTGAACATACATACACATATACGCATGAGTGTCTGTAGATGTGTATATGGTGTGTGCATGGACATGTGTTAGTGGCGTGAAGTGCTCTCGCCTGCTAACCTTGACTGTGCCCCCCCCTCTGTCACTGAGGGCCTGTCTTTCCTATCCCTCCCCACCCCAACCCCACCTCTCCCCCCCCCGCCACCCTCCGGTGGCCGTGCAGGAGTTGTGTCCTTCTACAACGCCCGAACCAAGCAGCCCATCCACACCTTCAGAACCAGGTTCACGCAGCCCGTGGTGCCCGCCTTCATGGTGAGAACGGGGCGGAGCCTGGCGGAGAGACGCGCCAGTCTCACCACACACGCACACAGGCACGGGCACACACACGGGTACACACACACACGGGCACACGCACGGGTACACACACAAACGGGCACACACACACGGACACACACACTGCGGGCTCATGCCAACGTTAAGACTCGCTGCACAGACTCCATAATCATGAGCCCTGTCTTAGCTCAATAATCGTTGTCCTGTTCATATACACAGTACCACTCTTGTTGTATACACACACACACACACACACTCTTCACTCACACACAGCCTGTATGAAAACACTCTCCTACTCCCCTGTCTATTTTTATGTTGTTATACACACACTGGCGGACCTCATCCAGCTCTATGTACTACAAATGTCTGAAAGTACCGACTAACAAAGTTTGTTTAAAACCCCATGTGACTGAACCCTAATGTTGTGAAAATCTATTTTGCTGTTCCTTACATTTTACATTTACAGATAGATTTTTTTGTTGTTGTTGCTAATACAAGGTTTTTGTCACGTGACACTGGTGATGTTCGTCAGTCACAGTTTTGCCTGTAGTCGGTAGTTCACCTCGTCCCTCCGCTCTGCGGCGCTGGCTCTCTGTCGCCCCCCGCAGGTGTGGAACGGTAGTTTCTCAGTGCAGACGGGCCTGCAGGTCCCCAGCATGGTGCTGAACGGGCAGAGGAGAAGCAGCGGCACCAGCAGCTCCAACGCCAGCCTCACCTAGAACCGGGTCCGGACTCCAGAACCGCCACGAACCTCAATGACCCCCCCCCCGACCCTCGCCCCCCTGGTCCTGGTACGGGCCTGGTGTCATCAGGGACACTGAACCCAAATCAGCTCCACCACCTCCCCAGGGCTCCACAAACTAGCCCCCACCCCACCTCCCACAGCCACAGTCTGCCTCCTCCTCTCATTTCACCCCATTCTTGTGCCTTTGGGGGGGGTGCCCAGTTCCACCCCGCCCTAACCCACCCCACCCAAAAAAAAAAAAAAAAAAAAAAAAATCACTTTTTGTGTCATTTTTTTATTTTTTAGGTGCTTTAATCGTCGTAAAAAAAAACCATCCAGGCAACATGGCCGCCCTAAAGCAGCCAGGTTTCAGCGAAGACGCGCCTGTAACCACGGGCACCCCTGCGTGCTCACCGCTCAGACGGCTTCATAGCAGACGCAACCTTATCGTCACTCGCCCCTCTTATCACAGCTCTGAGTGCTTTTTGGACTCGAGGCGTTATCTCGCTTTTTTTTTTTTTTTGAAGTTCAGCAGAAAATGCCGTGAACTTCCTCCGATATAGCGTAGCAGCAGATTAGCCTCTCTGAATAGACGGTAGGCGTGTCACCCCTGACAGAATGTATTGTGTTTCGCTGCACTGACTGTAAATAGGTGTGGACCGGCAGTGATACACTCCTGCCCTGGGGGGACCACCGTATCACAGTATCGCAGTGCCTGTAAATGATTGGTTGATTGCCGCAAGTCACCGATTGGCTAGAGGCCACACACCTTTGTTTCAAGGTCAGAGACGAGTCAGATTGAAAGGAAGCCACAAAGGAAAAGACGCAAGTCCCTACGGTCCTCCAAGTCTGGAATTTGACACCCATGGTGTAGACCACGAGGAGGTAGACCAGCACATGGACTCTCAGAGAACTTCCATGAGGTGATCATCTTTGATTGGGGGGGGGTCCACTTAGTCACTGAGGGGGCCCCACCCCCTGCAAAATGACTATTCTGCTACAATAGGGAGATCAGCTTTAGTGCACTTTCAACACTTCGTGTTTCAGTTCAGGTTAGATTTGAGAATGGATTAGATCACGCAAGACCTCCGACTGTTATCGCCTGTTCCTCTCGCTCTTATGAAGGAGTAATTCAGTGTCAGTGTGCCAATTATGAGTTGTAATAATTGTGTAAGAGAGTAATAATTGTGTAAGAGGGTTATGGTTTCATGCACGACTCAGTATTTTAACAATGTAATCCAGAATGCTTCCAGGTAAGAACACGAAACTGATTTTATTTTATGAAAGGGTAAGGGGAAAAAGATCACCTTGTAAATGCTTTAATTTCTTACTGTCCCTTCAGGTCAATAAAGAGACAGTCTGACAACAGCATTTTTGTGTTTTGTTTTTTTTCTTTTCTTTCTTTTTTTTTTTTTTTTTTTAAAGTGATGCAATGCTTCTGCTCACCACTAGGTGATGTAATACTTCTGCTCACCACAATTACTTCTGACCATGGGAGTATGGCTGAGCCAGTTGAACACTTCCAGCAGATTAACCCTTTAAGGTGTGAGATCACAAATATGCGATAGAATGTTCAGTTATGAACATTCCAATGCTGATGCCACAATCAGTACTGATAACTGAAAGCAATGGAGTTCAAAAAAAAAAAGAGGTGGACAATTCAGGTATGGAAAGTAAAAGTCTTCCCCAGTATTTTGTTCCAATCACCTGGATTGGCACAGTTCTTCAGCCAGGAGGTGGGACTAATCGCTGAAATCAGCTGGTCGAGTTCAGGGGTGGGAGAAACACACGGCAGGACTTTTACTTCCTGACCCCTGGACTTTTCCACCTCTGCCACAAAAAACTGAAAACCTACTTTTCAACAGGGTTAAGGCCGGTTGAAATCTTTTGACAACATGGGCTACACGGCTAGCCTGCTAACACACAGACTGGTGTGAAACCTGGGAGTGACAGGAGGGCCCTAGCCACACAGCCATGGGCAAACACCTTCCTCTGCTGTCCTCGTCACCCTAAACGATCCTTTTAATTTCCTCTTGAGCTGTACATTCACGACGAACACCACATATTCCACGGTCACATCACAGGACACACACACACACACACGTACATACATAAGTACATACACTTTTTTCACAAAGTGTCACGGAAACAGAAAAATGAAATCACAGCACCGGCTAGGCCAGACCACAGATCAATACTCTCTTATCACACGATCAACATGGGGCTGTGAATCCTCGTGCCAGTCAGAGAGCTCAAATACACGAACGGGCGCGTCCGCGGAGACCGCCACATCGCGCACGGCAGCTTTTTCGGTCACTTAAAGGCGCGGAGGCGGCACCTTCAGGCCGGGGAGGGGGCGTCCGCGCTCAAAAGCTTGTGCGGGTCGATCGCTCGTTAACCTCCGACCCTTGAGTTTTAACGGCCGCCGGTGAGCGGCTAGGCTAGCAAAAGCCCAGAGGGGGAGGCTCAGGCAACGGGAAAAGCTGTCCGGCTGGTGTGAGGATTTGGGGTGTGAGGTTGGGGTGGGGGGTGTCCACTGGCGAGGAAGACAAGTCAGTCCACCACACGGAATCATCATCATCATCATCAT
This sequence comes from Anguilla rostrata, assembly GCF_018555375.3. Classification (NCBI taxonomy): domain Eukaryota; kingdom Metazoa; phylum Chordata; class Actinopteri; order Anguilliformes; family Anguillidae; genus Anguilla; species Anguilla rostrata. The sequence continues at coordinate 58,913,149 of NC_057935.1, forward strand.
CTCTCGGAATGTCAGTTTGGGCAAATGAACCCCCTCCTCTCCCCTCCCCCCCCCGCATAATCATTTGGAATGGTACGGTCCATCGCCGGCAGGGTTGGGCACTGGGACACAAGGCAGTCCTCGGGACGCTGCAGGTCGGCCGCAAAAAGTCAGGAAGCTGGTAGAAGGTCACTTGTGATTGGGTGGATTCTGGAACAGACCTTTCTACTCGAATTGGCTGAAGCTTCATAAAAATAAAAAAATAAAAAAAGGGGGGGGGGGTGGTCACTCCATATTGGCTCGTCTCTGTTCCAGTTTGAGTTTGAGCTCTTCTGATAGTGCTGTCGAAAAGAGAAGAGAGGGACACCGATGAGCTCTGTTCTGTTCGGAGTTTGAACCCCCACACGCTGGTGCTCAGACCACGACCAGCCTCCCTTAACCCACTTAACATTTTCCCCATTTAGTAAAACCAGCCTCAACAACCAAGGAGTCCGAAAATATCCAAAGGCTCGTGGCGGTTGCTTACATTACCCCCAAGCCTACTGCCAGTGGCTACCGCCTGTGTATTGTGATGTCACAAAGGGAGGGATGACATCACTCACTCTGGGCCAGCGGGGGGGCCGTCACGTTGAGGCGCTTCAGCCTGTCGCTTAGCAACTCCGACTGGAGCTCCGCCTCCGGGGGCATCGGCAGCGGCTTGAAGGTCCGCCTCTCGGCCCCTTGCAGGGAAGAGGAAGCAAAAACGGCAAGGGGGAGGGTCAGGGGTTAAAGGTCAAAGGTCAGGAGCGGGAATAGTTTTAAGTCACGTTCACACAGTGGGCAGAAAAGAGAAAATGGCGGAGAAATGATGCTAAAGGAGGGGTGAAGAAGGAGAGGGAAGAGAGGGGTGAAGGAGAGGGAAGAGAGGGGTGAAGAAGGAGAGGGAAGAGAGGGGTGAAGGAGGAGAGGGAAGAGAGGGGTGAAGGAGGAGAGGGAAGAGAGGGGTGAAGGAGAGGGAAGAGAGGGGGGAAGGAGGAGAGGGACGAGAGGGGTGAAGGAGGAGAGGGAAGAGAGGGGTGAAGGAGAGGGACGGGAGGGGTGAAGGAGGGGGAAGGCTGGTGCTCACCGGGCGAGCTGCAGAATGGTCGTTCGGAGGCGGTCCTCCGGGGAAGGGAGCTTCTGATTGGTGACTGGGACTGCCTCCCTGAAACAAGAAGCCCTGTGATGGAACTGGACACTCAAACCAGTGAAATTGAAAGACATTTGATCAGTGAAGCAAAATGGTAACTCTACAGAGGCCAATAATAAGAAGTGTGTGTGTACACTCTTTGCAGACTTTATGTAGCTCAGGGTTTGTTTAAACACAGTGGTGGGGTGTATGATGGGGTGTGTGTGTGTGTGATGGGGATGCATGTGTGTACGCTGGGGTGTGTGTGTGTGTGTGTGATGGGGTTGTGTGTGTATGTGTGTGTGTGTGTATATGATGGGGCGTGTGCGTGCGTGTGTTTGTATAAGTGTGTGTAGGCATAGGCTGGGGTGTTTTACCTGGTTTGGGAGGCAGGACGGGGGCCCTGGGAAGAGGGCTGCTGGGGGCCCACTGTAGACTCCTCTCTCCGTTCTCATCGTTGGATTTCACAAAGGCTGGGGGGGGGGGGGGCGGTGAGGGAGGAGGGGCATTAACTCATTGAAGAGTAGGTTTCTCAGAATGTTGTTTCAGTGTTCTGGAGCTAGAACTCACACCCTAAAGCAGGGGAGTCAAACCAAACCCCCAGAGGGCCGCAGTGCCTGCGGTTTTTTGTGGTTTCCTGTCAATCAGGTGCCAATTAAGGGGGTGTGGATTCTTTAGCCAATCAACGTGTGTGGATTCCCTCGCCAAAATCAATCAATGACTGAAATGAAACACTTGTGCCCGAGAACACCCCAAAAACCCAGAAGACACTACGGCCCTCCAGGACTGGATTTTGACACCTGCGCGTTAAAGGGTTAACCCAAATAATTCTCATAGATCAATGACACCCCAAGTACTCACGACCTTACAGGTGAAAGTCATATGTACGCGTGTGCGTGTACACGCGTGTGCGCATGCGTGTGCGTGTGCACGCCTCACCGATGTTCTCCTCGTAGGGCTCCTCAAGCAGGAAGGGCTGCAGGGTTCCGGAAGTTTTCTCCAGCAGGCAGTTTATGACATCATGGAGCGTGTCACAAGGGATCTGAGAGAGAGAGAGAGAGAGAGACAAGAGAGAGAGACACACCTGAGAACGCTCCAGGAACCACAGCCACAACCAAGGGGGAAGCAGATCCCATCCATGACCTTCGTATTCAAAAACAAGTGAGCCCAGTGCAGAACTGAGGTTCAGGGGTCAGGGGTCAGGGAATAACCCCAGATAGCACCTGGGTTTTCATACGAGTCTTTAAGGCTGTGCAGTTTAGCTGGGAATAGATGGCTGGGAGTAGATTACATTACTCTTTACCACAGCCCCCAAGCGATGATGAATCCAAAGTCTTTATATTGACGGATAATGTGATGCCACAGTCTGGTAGTTTCTGTGACCTGTGACATCACTTCTTCCTCCACAGAGGAGAAACCACCTCACCTGTTATGCAACCGTTACTGTACAGATCAGATTTGCGGTTGAGCAAATTGCATTGTGTTGGAAAAGGGACACCGTTCCGCTTCTGTTAATGCTTTCGTGCGAAAGTGATTTTATTGTATTCATGTCTGGTTTCGGTGGGGAAGTGATGCAGAGAGTCAGGGAAACAAGAGGGGAAGCGTGAAACAGAGTGGGGGGGGGGGGGGTGGGGGGGAAGGCATGGGGAACCGGTGAGAAATACTGTGTGTGTGTGTGTGTGTGCGTCTGTGAAAGAGTGTGTGCACGTGTGTGCATGTATGTGTGCGAGCGTGTGTGTGCGTGTGTATGTATGTGTGCATGGTGTGTGGTGTGTGTGCGTCTGTGAAAGAGTGTGTGCATGTATGCGTGCGTGCGTGTGTGTGTGTTCATGTGTGTGTGTGTGTGTGTGTCTGTGAAAGAGTGTGTGTGTGCATGTGTGTGCACGTATACGTGTGTGTGTGTGTGAGTGAAAGGCATGCTTGGGTACTTACAGGGTTTTCCACGTCGATGACATACCCTCCCTCCTCCCTTTGAGACACACGGTAATGCCTGAACACTGACCTGAGAGAGAGAGAGAGAGAGAGAGAGAGAGAGAGAGAGAGATAGGCAGATGGATACTATTCTAATAACCGTAATCTATGTTTATATTAGATTTTAATATTTATATTTATTGCTGCTGGTAATAACAGTGTGATAAAGGCGGACGGTGTTTTCGGAAGCCCGGGGGGGGCGGGGGGGGTTACCCGTTGAGGTCCTGGCGCGTGGTGACGGCCAGGGAGGTCCCGTCCCGGCCCGGCCGCAGGAGCAGGTTCCCGCAGTCGGGGTGCCTCTCCAGCAGCACCTCCGCCTCCCTGCGGGACACCGGCTGGAAGCACCTGAACACAGAGCGCACACCTGAACACACCTGCACACAAACTGTGCACCTGAACACAGAGCGCACACCTGAACACACCTGCACACAAACTGTGCACCTGAACACAGAGCGCACACCTGAACACACCTGAACACAGAGCGCACACCTGAACACACCTGCACACAAACTGTGCACCTGAACACAGAGCACACACCTGAACACACCTGCACCAATGCTCACACCTGCACACAAACTGCACACACCTGCACACAAACTGCACCTGAACACAGAGCGCACACCTGAACACACCTGCACACAAACTGCACCTGAACACAGAGCGCACACCTGAACACACCTGCACACAAACTGTGCACCTGAACATGGAGCGCACACCTGAACACACCTGCACACAAACTGTGCACCTGAACACACCTGCACCAACGCTCACACCTGCACACAAACTGCACACACCTGCACACAAACTGCACCTGAACACAGAGCGCACACCTGAACACAACTGCACCAACGCTCACACCTGCACACAAACCTCACACCTGCACACTAACTGCACACCTGAACACACCTGCACCAACGCTCACACCTGCACACAAACCTCACACCTGCACACTAACTGCACACCTGAACACACCTGCACCAATGCTCACACCTGAACACAAACTATGCACCTGAACACAGAGCGCATACCTGAACACACCTGCATACAATCGCACACAAACCACACACCTGAATGCACCTACACAAACCGCACACCTGAACATTAACCACACACCTGAACACAAACCGCACACAAACTTTTATCTACCTATTAAATACAGGTTACATAGGTTAACAGGTACATGCATTAATATAGGTGTACAGGTGTGAATATTAAATACAGGTAAATAAGGTGTAAACACAGCTGGAGGGGGCACTCACGCGGGGATCTCCCCCAGCAGGGGGAGGTACAGGGGGGTGGTGGGCGCTGCAGGGAGGGAGGCGGCTTTTCGCCTCCTCCTCTCCTTCTCCACCACCTCCCCCAGCAAGTGGAGCTGGCCCGGGAGGAGGTTCAGGGAGGTGGGCACGGAGAGCTGGGTGGGGGGCGGAGAGAGGGAGGAGATGAACACGGTAGGTACGCAATACCCCTTTTCAGCTCCGTGAATGTACGCCAGGGTACACCAACACGCACAGGACCCTGATGCGGAAATCAGTCCCACAAAATTCACTGATAAATGCGCACTTCCAAAAAAAAAAACCATGTCCCCATGCTGAGGAAGAACGTGAGAGTGAAATTCGACTGGTTTGGCGGCCACAAGAAAACTTCAAGCACTCCAGGTAACCAGGAAAAAGCACAAAGCAGAGAAGAGCCGTCAGGTATAAAGCTTGACAGGTATGAAACGGATGACGGGTATCAAGCACTGACAGGTGACGCGAATGAAGACTCGTCAGGTGTGCAGAGCCGTCAGGTGACAGGTGTGAAGCCGGGTTGCTGCTTTTGGGTTCTTATAACTCGGTGAGCTTTGGTGAAACTGTTTTTGCATAAACGGAGACAGAGACGGACATACTGACCTCGACCACAGCGTAGATGAATCCCTTCCACAGCTCACGAGACTCCAAATTTGGAGCCTGAGAGAGAAACGAGAGAGAGAGACAGAGAGAGCGAGAGAGAGAGAAACGAGAGAGAGAGAGAGAGAGAGAGAAACGAGAGAGAGAGAGAGAAACGAGAGAGAGAGAGAGAAACGAGAGAGAGAGGTCTATAAATCAGTAAGTAACAATAAGCAGTAGGCAGTATGTAGGCAGTGTTGGGGTACGGCAGGCAGTTTTGGGGGTACAGCAGTCAGTGTTGGGGTACAGAGCTCAGTGTTGGGGTACAGCGGTCAGTTTTGGGGTACAGCGCTCAGTGTTGGGGTACAGCGCTCAGTGTTGGGGTACAGCGCTCAGTGTTGGGGTACAGCGGGCAGTGCTGGGGTACAGCGCTCAGTGTTGGGGTACAGCGGTCAGTGTTGGGGTACAGCGCTCAGTGTCGGGGTACAGCGGTCAGTTTTGGGGTACAGCGGTCAGTTTTGGGGTACGGGGCCTCACCGTGAGTTTGACCTCCCCGTCCTTCAGCCGCAGACTGAACCGCGCCGCCTCCAGGTTCCGGTCTCTGCTCCCGTCGTCCGCCATCGAGAGGAACCCGCCCAGGTCCAGCTTCTCTACATACTGCTTCACGCACGCACGCACGCACATGCACGCACACACCCGCACACACACGTATGCACGCACACACGCGCACAGACACACACACACACACGACCGCAGACACACAAGAAAAAGAGAGGAAATCAGTGCAGGTCTCATTTGTTGACAGCTTTTGAGTTAGTTTGCACAGTTATCCTGACTGTGCAGTTATAAGCCGACTGTGCAGTTAGTCCACAGTTAGCCTGACTCGGTGCCTCTCAGGGTTCGTGCACCCTTCCTCATCCTCCTCTTCCTCACTCTGCGGACACCCCACATCACTCACGTCATTGTCCCTGTGGCTGTTGAAGAAAAACAGAGCGTTTCCACACATACTCGTCCACAGCTTCCGAAACACCTGCGGGGGGGGGGGGGGGAGGAGAGGAGAAAGAGGGGGAGGATCAATTTCATTGCAAAAATCTCACACACAGGATAATCACAAAGTCCAAACAATTCATGGGATACAACTGTTATTGTCTGTAGCACAGTAAACACTACGGGCCCAGTAACACAGAAGGCAAGGGAAGGAAAGGGGGAAAAAAAAGAAATAAAAAAAGGCAAAAGAAGGAGAAAGGGGGTGTGCGGAGAGGGGGGGGGGGTAACGGGAACAGGCTTGACGAGTGATTTGGTACTCACACCCCAGTCAAAACCCAAAACCAAGACACGTCTCATCTACAGGCAGGTGACCGACCACTGTCTAGGTCCCAGAATTCCACAGGAACTTCGCTCACCTTGCATTTGATATTCAGCGCCGTAGCAACCCCACCTCCCACCTCCCCCCTCCCCACCTCCCCCCCCCCCCCTCTTCCCATCACCGTACTTGCCGTTCTCTGAAAGCACATGATGCCGTGTTTACACACAAAAACCAGATATGGAATCACGAAGCCCAAGGACAAAGTCAAAGCCGTGGCGGTCTTGACCAGAGATAGACCCGCTTCGAGGAAACCGTTCCGACATGGTCGCACGCAACAGCGGCTCCGGTTTCCCCGAGTTTCGCCGACGGCGACGCCGGCCCCCGCTCCGACTGCAATATTTTCCTAAAAACAAGGAGCGGCCAAACCAGTTTTTAATTAACCCCCGCCTGCTGTTGTGCCAACCTGTAACTGGAACCTGGCTGTCGAGCTGCTTTCTAGAAAACGACTGCGCACCGTTAGCTTCTTGGTGAGACACCAAAAGTCTTCAGGTGACCCTAAACAATAAGTAACCGGGGGCGGCGGTAATGGCAGACCAGGGATGGAGATTTGTTGGTAACTGCGAACCAGGGATCTGGTGCAAGAACATTAATGTTAAAAAAAGCTAGTCGGACCCACTGAATACTGCAGAATCAAAATGTATTTAAAATTTTTTTTATTTTTTTATTTTTATTTTTTAAAACATACAAAATCTGAATTGTGTGGCCTACAGACGGTTGTGACCGTAAGCAACTGCATATACCATTTTGGTTTGGGGTTACAGCTGAAACCCTCCATGTGTTTGGGGTCAAAATGGAAAACATCCGTGTTTGGCATCATAAAGGAAAAGATCCACGTGCTCGGAGTCGTAGGGAAGAGCGCTACGTGCTTGGCGTCAGGAGACTGCCACTCCCTGCACAAATAACGCGGGTATTTCCCGGAGTAAGAGGCCACCACAGTAAAAAAAACAAACAAAAAAAAAGGCGCTTTTTCCAGCCAGGACTGGTGGACTTCTGAGAACAGAGACGCTGTAAAGATACGGAACACTTAAAACAATCTTTTTATTTTATTTTATCTGGTTTGTTTGCCTGGAAGGGCCATAAGGAAGCAGTGTTTCATATCCTCTGTTTCGGTGCTCCTTATTTAATAACTGAAGCGTACGATCAATACAAACGTCAAAACGCCGATGAGAGATGGACGAGAATTTCCACAACTCACACTTCCTGCTCCTGTCTATCAGACAAAATTCCGTCCGTCAGCTCCATTCAACTTCGATTTATCCTGTAAAACAAGCAGCACAAGGTCGTCGTATATTTAAGATGCACGGAAGAGTCTTTATTCCTGTAATCCTGGGGTGTTAAGTCTCCGTTACTAGAGAGCCACAGTTCCTGAAGTGTTTTTGCAGTCTCCTTCCAATCAGCAGACAATTTAGGATTATAACACAAAGTGAATTGGACTCTTCAGCCAACCGGTGGCTTAAATGGATTGGACTGCCTTACGGAAATGGGATACGTTACAATACACTGTAAATGTGCGGTCCTTCTTGAAACATTGGCTAATTTACGTTCTCCCACAGACATTTTCAGAAGGCGTTGTCCAATTTCCAATAGAGTTCATTACTGGAATGTGCCTAAAACTAGCCAGCACCCCAGGCCTGGATTCTGGAGCCCCAGATATGAGCTTCCACAGAGCCCAAGTTACTGACGGGTCTCAGCCGTCAGTTCGGATGACTCTATTGTTTATTCCCTAATTAACGACAGTCTGATCACAGGGGCCTCAGTGACCCAGTCTGCTGTCACTCATGTGCTAGGACACGCCCCTCTGCCCTCGCCATGGCAACAATAATGACATCTTCTTAGCCTCAGCTGATCTGGGACAATGCCTCATTACAAATAAACACCAACACCCCCCCCCCCCCCCAATCTCAATCACTCCCATTTTTATTTTCTAAACCAGGGGTGAACTAGTCCATTGCTCGAAGGACTTTGTGTGTGTGTGTGTGTGTACACATCAGACCACAGCAAAATGTTTTCACCAAGCACACGTGAAGTCTGCAGCTGCAGCTGATGACTACATCAAAAATGCAAGACCGAATTAAATAAATAAATAAATCACCCTAATGATGTCATTAAGAACAGAAGTTGGCACAAAATCCTGAACCTGATTGGCCCCACTGAGAAGCGGGGGGGTGCTTTAAATTCACATTTTTATCACCCTGCCTGCTCTCCTCCCTCTTTGTTCTTTTCACTGCAATCTCCCCTGGGGGGCACCCTCCGCCCCCCCTACCCTCACCGCACCCCCATACCACCCCCTCCCCAAAGCCTGCCACATGTACCCCCTCGTTCCTCACAAACAGCTGCTCAATTACCTCCGGGGAGACAGTCAGATAAGCACCCCCCCCCCACTTTGAAAGTGTAAATAAATAATAGTGATTAAAAAAAGTGCCACTTTCCCCAGAGGGCCTTTCAACATATTTAAAATTCACCCTCTCAAACCATCCGCCCAGTCATTACACCAGAGCCCAAACTAGAGCCAAATCTGCAATAGACTACCCCCCTTCAGAACAGGCGGGCTAAAATATACTCTCCAGCTGCACCGAATTAAAATAAATCCTTCCCCAACTCAATCAGCGTCAACGAGCGCATAATGAACTAACGCACAGGGGAACGGTGGTGATAGCGAAGACATAAATTTGCATGTGACTGTGTGATGCAAATTGATGTATACACTGTAATGGAGAATTAGTTAACACCGTTACAGACAAACGCACAAGCAGCCAGGGAAGTCTGTCTCTCGTGAGGCATTAAATTAATTTCCATAGCAGACGCTTTTATTCCGAGCATGATCCATATTATTATTAATAATTCATATACACCGATAGTTCACCTTTCCTGCGAAGCTCCTCTACTCAAATATTAACACTCGCTCTATTTTTTTATTATTTTTATAAAAGCGCACGCGCGTTTTCAATAAAGGATTCCGCACGACAGCAATCAAATTTCTGCGCATCTTAAATGAAAGGGTGCAGTCCGCTCGCGCTGAAAAGAGAAAGCTAGCGGGGGCACGAGCAGAACTAAATATCAAGTGCGGGCCCTTAACACTGCAGTCAGGGGGTTCTCGACAGTGGCATCCGTTAATGTAAAGGTTAACTGTGTGGAGTAATATACAGGCTGTGATATACAGGCTGTTGTAAGTGTCATGACTATGGGTGTGATTAAGATTGGGGAAAGTGGATGTTGTGAACTTGGCAAATGATTTAATACACGATTTCCAAATATTTATTACAACATAAATCTGTATGTTTTTCGGACGTTGTACAGCGTACATTAAACACCAAGTAAATAAATCACTTTTGCGCATGGCTACACGCAGAGCCTTGTAATGTCACGAAACACGATGTTCACTATTGTCTTGTCTGTGATAAGGAGAGAGCTTAACAGAACCGATATGAATGCGCTACCGATTATAGGGGTACACATTTACAATAGGCTATATTGACGGCTGCTTAGGGTACCTGCAAATCAACACTTTCTGCACGCTATGAATGAAGCCAGGTCATCACTGAGATGTCGTCGCGTGGACAAAGAATTATTGTTCCTGGCTCGAGCGCAGCGCAACACTTTCAATCCACGTTCAATCGACATTATGTCCTTTCGTGTAGCCTAGTGTAGAAAAAAACGACAAGCAACGAATCCATATGCACGCTTCCTTCCAGCAGTCCATGAGGAACATTCGTGCAAGTTGAGCGATTTCATACATTTGATTCAGCTCGAGCGCACTCGTAATTCGTGCACAGAAAAAATGGCATTTGCAGTGAAAACGGCCAGCCGTTTCATTCAGCATGCTGTACCGTACTCTCTAGTCTCGTGCCAGGGTGTTAGTCCTAACTGATTTTGAAGGTGCCGGCGCGAGCGATGTGACTACCAGACAACGGCAGTACGCACAACATGTATCGATAACTAATTTACAAAAATATGCTGGGGAGAGGAGACAAAGGAGATAAAGCTACGGGTTACCTTTTCCTTCGTCGCTCTCTTCTCGAGATAACCCTCGTGGTAGCAGGGGGGCAGCTGCGACCGCGGTCGCCCGGCTCGTTTTGTGGGTGTCGTAGCCGCCATGAAGAGCTGCAAACTCGGGAGCAGCGGGACAAAGGGAAGCCTCGGAACTGTAAGCTAAAGTAAGAGGGGAAATGCCTCGCCTATCACCCTGACGAAGAACCACCGCAACAATTAAGCAAATAATGTCTTTTATTTCTGATCAACGCGCATAAAAAAAATTAAACAAATGTCACGGGTTTGACCCAAACTAGGCTACACCAGACTAATTGCCAGTTGTTAATTGGATTAAAACACGTGTAATCAGCATTCCGGATCAGAAGATTAAATATACCGATGAAACGCAGGATTGTGTGCTAGGCATTACTGGTGAGTCGCCCGAGGGATCGCGAGTTTAAGATACTATCCCTTCTATTAATTAAATTGTTCACTTCTTTTATGCAGTATCCTAACCGGTTTTACTCTGCTTGTAGAGACATTTTCTTCCAGCGCTGTCAACGAATAATGAAAAATCCCGTCAAAAATACTAATTTCTCTGCCCCAGAGAATCACTCCTATTGAACGTTTCTGCCAATCTAGGCAGGTGTTCGCTATGAGCTCACGCCCACAGTGATCGCTGATTGGTCCGTCGACAGCTTGCTGCCACTAGGTCATCAAATTCCCTCGATGCCCGCAATTTATAGTCTAGAACGCGAGCACGCGGCGATTGCTACAGCGCATCAGATTGGCGAAGTTGACGAGGGACTTTATGGAAGTTATCTTTCCAACAAAAGACCACATATGTCGTTGTAAAATATCCTAAGCAGTAGTCAAGCACATGTCCGATTTTCGTCACTTTATCTTGTAAATTCAAAAGACAGTCACGCCCACTTATCACAAGCACGGTTTACTTAAAGCAAAGGTAAACACCGAGAATAAGTCCATGGCCTATTGTAAACCAGGAAGAAGAAATGGCAAATTCAAAGATAATCATTAATATTATAAAGATAATTATTTGGCTTCAATCAGGGGTGTAGCACGAAATTCTGGGCTCTGTGCAAATGTATTCTCTGTGGGGCGCCTTAAAATTGTAGTCCAAAGCTAACTTTTTTTTTGCCACCCATTACATTACATTACATTACAGGCATTTGGCAGACGCTCTTATCCAGAGCGACGTACAACAAAGTGTATAACCATAACCAGGAACAAGTATGACGAAACCCCTAGAGAGAAGTACCGGTCCAAGTACAGGGAACAACCGCATAGTTCAACTTGGACCCTGATGGTTAAACTGATTAACACTAACAACGAGAACGGCAACAACGCAATCTATGGAAAAATAAAAATAAATAAAAATACAAGTAGTCGTTAAGACAGTTGATGCGCCTAAGTCGCCTATGAAACAGCTGCCTAGTTACAACCCTAAGTTTAGTCATTTACAGGGGGGAAGGGAGGGATGGGGAGAGGTGCAGCCTGAAGAGGTGGGTCTTCAGTCGTCGTTTGAAATGGGTCACAGTCTCAGCTGTTCTGACCTCCACAGGGAGGTCATTCCACCATCGTGGGGCCAGAACAGACAGGAGACGTGTTCTGGAAGTGCAGGTGCGGAGAGGGGGAGGTGCTAGGCGTCCTGAGGTAGCAGAACGGAGGGATCTGGCTGGCATGTAGGGTTTGAATATCTGTACTGTTGTAGTGGCGGAGAATTTCAATGACCACACACATACCTGCTCGGAGTAGTTCTGAACTGATAAATCCCCACCGGCTAATTCAAATTCATTGTTAATCTTACCCAAAGCTTTTATGACTAGAATAGGCCCTGTAGATTACAGTAAGTGTGTTCGTGACGCGTGAGTGTAAAAGGGGAACTTGCGCTCCTTGTCGTCTGAGCACGTGAAACGAAAACACCTGCTCACCTGGACAGAGAGTTAGGAGTGGATTCACCGGTTGCCTGAAAAAACATTCAGGAGCATTTTAAAAACAAAGATATATTTATGGAAATGATGAACATAAATGTGTGCTCTCAATAGCGTAAACCTCTGCGTAATTTGCCGGTTAAAACACATTATTATACGGCTAAAAAAAAGTTTCGGATTACTTCTTTTGCGGAGAAGGAAGACCACCGGATTTTACCGCGTTTTTGGCCTGGACAAGACAGATATATTAAATGCCAAAACGAAACATAACAGCATGCAATCACAGACACGCAGAAGTAACACCAGCACAACGTTGTTCATTATTTATTTAAAGATGAAAAACAATGGAGCGAGACAAACTAAACATACATTAATAAAAGGTGATCATACGTTACAGAATATTGCGGCAATCTTGTATTAATTCATAGCGTAAGCAAAAACAAGACAAAAAATAAAACGTCAACTATTACAATAATAAAGCACGCATCCAACTTGCTGTAAAGTGATTATGAGTTGGAGTGTAACGTTACATGCAGGGTACGATTAATTTATAGAAAAAGATTTTTTTTTCCCAATATGCAATTTAATATTAAAAATAATACTATTAAGTATAAGAGAATAATGCTTTATTGTAGTATCAAAAGAGTCAGGAACTTTTTTTTTTGGGAGGAGACCAAGATTAGCCCTTCTGAATATGTAGTGTATCAATGGCTTGTGTAAACACATTAAAAGTTTGTACACAGGTTGCCATGGGTGAAGATTAAATGTGGCGACCTACGGTTTCTTGTAACCATAGTAATTAACTTGATTAGGAGGCATTCTGGGTTTATATGATTAGTCCTTCCCCTCCTGGGTTTTGAGGTGGCATTCCAACACTTTCAGAGTTCATGCAGGGGGCGGGGGGTGGGGAGGGGGGGAGAGGGCAGTTCAACACCCCCCCCCCCCCCCCCGATCACATCCAGTCCATCACTTAATAGTAATAAAACTACTTCTCGGAGGGTTGATAAAAAAAAGAAAGGCATAAAGCATGTAAACATTACATTTTGTACAAAAACACTAAAGGTTAACATAAAAAAAGAGGAATTGTTAAAGTTCTTTTGGCGCTGAGCTGAGTGGTGTAGGCAGGAGGGAAAGAGTGATGTAGGGAACGAGGAAAAAGATGTGTAGGATAACAGTGATCAGAACTCAGCCCAGTGCATCTGTGTGTGTGTGTGTGTGTGTGTGTGTGGGGAAGGGAGACTGTGTGCATGCAAGGTCTACATGCATGTGTGCGTGTGTGTGTGTGTATGTGCATGTATGCTGAGTCAGCCTATTTGTGTGTGAGCGTGCGGCACGTGTGTGTGTGTGTGTGTGTGTATAAACAGGCATGCTCGTGCACATGATAATGTGTCTGCATGTGTGCGTGCGTGTGTGCCCGCCTGCGAGGAAGCTCAGAGTCAGTCTGCCTGCAGACTGGGGGGGGGGGGGGGGGACGCAACATACAGCCGTCTGCAGAGATAGGCTGAGAAATGTCACATGACCAACAGCAACCATAGCAACCATACAGCCATCTGCAGATTGGCTGAGACGCGTCACATGACCAACAGCAACCATACATCCGTCTGCAGATAAGCTGAGACACGTCACATGACCAACAGCAACCATACATCCGTCTGCAGATAGGCTGAGACACGTCACATGACCAACAGCAACCATAGCAACCATACAGCCGTCTGCAGATTGGCTGAGACGCGTCACATGACCAACAGCAACCATACATCCGTCTGCAGATAGGCTGAGACACGTCACATGACCAACAGCAACCATACATCCGTCTGCAGATAGGCTGAGACACGTCACATGACCAACAGCAACCATACATCCGTCTGCAGATAGGCTGAGACACGTCACACGACCAACACAAAATGACAACTCTGGCTCACCTGGTCCAACCAGCTGCTACAACCTCTCTTTAAGCAGCCCCTAAACTCCGCCCAAAATAACACACCCCTCTGCCACACCCTTTCAATTAAAATTCAGCTCTGCTCACTGGGTCAATTACAGCATGCTTACTGGGAGTTTAAGCCTCGGTTTTAAACCCCAAGACCACAGAACTGCATTACAAGTGGAGCAGCTAATCCACATTTCACAGGTGCCACCAGCCGCTCCGGTTGTAACGTAGTTCTGCGGCCCTGGGGGGTTTAAACCTGAGCTTTAAACTCCAGCTAAGCACGCTGCAGTTGGCCCGCTAGGTTCAAACAACAAAGTCCGTTCTATATCTGCTCATGAGTGAATCAACCAACCAACCAACCAACCAGTGACTGCTCACTTTTAAATCAGGGCTCCCTTGGCAGTGCCCGTTTGGTCCGGTTCGGTCCGGTTCGGGTCAGTCTGGTACAGATTGGCTCGGTAGGGGGGATTCAGCAGAGTGACTGAGGGGTCCAGGGGACCCCTGAACGGAAGCGGTACAGAGGGGACCGAGACTACACCTCCACGTCCACACTGCACACCTATCACGTCACTCCTTTTCCTCCATCCGCCTTTTCACACACGATCCATCAAAAGGCACACGCGAACACGTGCACAAACACACACACCCACACCTGCTGACCGACGCACGTACGCACCCACATAACCAAGAAACACCCCCACACACACACACACACACACACACACACACACACACACACACACGGACACGGACACGGACACCGCCAGCAGTGTCATCCACACAGCCTCTAGTGCAGACAGCCAGAATGATCAGTAAAATGCATTCAACTTAAATATGAGACACTGCGCTAGTCTACATTTAATTTAATTTCTTTTTTCCCCATCCTCCACTTCAAATTTCTGCGTGGGAAGGGAAGGCGCTCAGACACGGGGGAGTGTGTGCACGGGTGTGTACACACGGCCTGACACGTGAACAAACACACAAGCGGCCGCACGCACGCACGCACGCACGCACGCACGCACGCACGCACGCACGCACGCACGCACACACTCGCACTGAAAGCCACCAGAGCCTTAGAATGCAGTCCAGGCACTGCATTTTTTCCCCCACATGAAACAAGTACTGCTGCTGACCAAGACCCGAGGAACCAGGAGAGAGAGAGAGAGAGAGAGGAAGAGAGGGAGAGCGAAAGAGAGGGAGAGAGCGCTCACGCCCAGAGGAGCACAGGCCCCAGCACCACCCTGGGCGGAGGCCGAACCAACCGGCTGCACCTCCCTCACGAAGCGCGTTTCACAGAGAGCGCGTTTCACAGAGAGCGCGTTTCACAGAGAGCGCCCCAGGTGCAGCAGAGCTGGCCTCAGCCTTCACACGCAGGACATGGGCAGCTCGGGTTTCAGACACAGCAGCAGACCGCGAGGGAACAGAGCCTGAACTGGGCCGGTTATAGCGTGCGTCTGTTCTCCAGAGGAGCGCACACACACACACATATATGCTCTGGGCCGGTTATAGCGTGCGTCTGTTCTCCAGAGGGGCGCACACACACACACACATATATATATATACATATTTTCAAGCATTTTTTTCTTCCGCGCACTGAGGGCGGTCAGTGTCACAGCCTGGCCAGCAGGGGGCGACAAAATCATTGATTATGACAAACCAGAACGCATCACCACTGTGATCACAAAGAATCAGGCCTGTTAAAGTGTTAGTAAAGAGTGCGTGTGTGTGTGTGTGTGTGTGTGAGTGTGCATGTGTGTGTGTGTACACACCTGTAGTGTTTCTCATTTCTTCCCTTTATGGCTCTGGAATGGGACAATGCAACTCTCGCTTCCCGTCTTCAAAAGGTCCAGCCGACAAAAGTGCCCAGGTGTACAGGTACAGATAAGTGTGACCATGACAACGGCAACCGCGGAGAGGAGGAAGAAGTCGAGAATGAAGACGCCGGGGATCTGAGACCGGCTCCTTCCCTTCGCTCCGCTCCCCCCCCCCTCCTCTCCTCCCTCCTCCCTCCTTCCTCCAACCATCCCCCTCTCCCCCTCTCCTCTCCTCTCCTCTCCTCCCTCCTCTTTAGTGCGACAGGGGGACCATCACTTCCACGTAGTTGAGCGGGAAGAAGCCCGATTGGCCGCGCAGCGTGCCCTCGTACCAGTTCTCGTCGATCTGATTGGTCAGCGTGATGATGTCGCCCTCGCGGAAGCCCAGCTCGCCCTCGTTCTCCGGGTCGAAGTCGTATAGCGCCTTGCAGCACGGCTGGTCCGACACCGAGGCTACGGGGGGGAAAACCGCAGAGGGATGGAAAGGGGGGAGGGAGAGAGAGAGGGAGAGAGGAAGAGGGAGAGGGAGATGGAGACGGAAAGCAGTAGAGACAGATGACGAGGAGAAAGAGAAGAGAATGACAGAGAGAAAGTAGGAGAGGGTGTGACAAAGAGTAAGGATGAGGAAGACAGTGTGAGAGAGAGAGACAAGATGAGATGAAGAGACAGGAGAGAGAGAGAGGAAGTGGGAGAAAGAGAGAAGGAGAAATGAGAGTCAAACATAATGAGACACCGATGAAGAAAGAGGTCCTCCTCTCTTTCAGTAAGACCGTAATAGTATCCAGACTCTGGGGCCACCTGCTGGATAAAATGAGGAACTGCACACTGACTAATGAAGCCATGGAGACATTCGTATACACAGGAGCTGTGTGCGAAATGGTCCACTAGTTCCCTATAATAGTGCACTAACTAGGGTATCAGCCAATTTCTAGTCAGCCCACCATATAGGGAAGTAGTGGACCATTTTGGACACAGCCAGCGTTCTCCCATCCCCTCTGCACACCCATATGTAATCCATGCTGATCTGAGGTCAGCCTTGGCTGGCCAACCTTCTGAGTTTCAGAGTCCAGTGACTGGCTTCAAAGATCAGCAGGGCAGCGCAAGCTCCTCTCCACCAATCAAACACAGGATAAGACGGCTGTGGAATCACATGACTGGCATAATAACAGAGAGGAGTTCCACCAATCACGCTGGCAAGAACCAAGGGAACAACAACAACACTGGTTGGTGAAAAATTTATGGGTATACTTCCTGGTTCCCTCGGTATCAGCAGGAAGTAACTTCCAGCAATCACTGTCGGCGTTGTTCTAGCATGTTACCAACATACATTTTGATTGGTGGAGCCCCTGTCTGTCTCACAGCCTTCCTTTTCAGTTAGTTTCTTTATTACAGGACACTGCACACTGGATTTACACACCACACCCCACAGAGGGGAGAAACAGCCAACCCCGCCCCCCCCCGCTACCCCCCAAATCCTTCAGTCACCTCTTGTAGTATGAGATACAAAAACATGAACAGGAAGTGCCTTCCACACTGCTTCCTCCATCTACATCCATCCTCCGTTATCAGTCAGGATGAACCAAATGTGGACGACACTTTTTCTGGCTTTGTAAATCCTGTTTTGGAACAGAAATGGCTCACAGCTCCCATTAGGGGGCGCTGTGGTCGAATGCAGAGAGTTGTTGCGATAATACACTGTGCGACCAAACAGGCGTCTGCTTTTAGGCTGGAAGGTGCTAACCGCCAATATGTGTTGATGGTCAGTGTGATAGTAACTCACGGGTGCACAACTCCGGTCCTGGAGTGCCGTCTGCGTGCTGGTTTTTGTTCCAACAAGTTGCCTTAGTTTTGTGAGCGCAGTAAAATGTGTGCGTTGGTGAGCTCGGCGTGACCTCTAGGACACACACATGAAGTCTGCGGCTATAGGTGGCGCTCATACAAATTTAAGATCAAGATATGCTTGAATACATCAAATAATTAAGAGCAGAAGTTGGCACAAAATCCAGAAACGGATCGACGCTGGTTGAGCACCCCTGCAGGAACCCTTTCTCTTCCAGCTGTACAGCCGGGCTGAGGGAGACAGGAAGGAAGCTTCTCCCCTTTGCGGTGGTGTGGAGTGATAACTAAAAACTATTTAAAACTGGATCCAGTGAGCGGTGACCTGAAGGCGGAATGTGTGAGAAGTGACCTTTGACCCTGGCGGACCGGGACTGTAGGAGTCTGGCATGGAGGGGGAGGGGGAAGGAGGAGGGGAATCTGGCCCTCTTGCCTGAGGGCAGGATCTCCGCTCTCTGCATGCCCCCCCCCCCACCCCCCTAGCCCCCCCCCCCAGATGCCACACTGTCCAGCCGGCCACCTGACCCTCTCATCTCTGACTCACAGAATTTGCCTTTCCGAGAGGATGTCCTGCGGTGGAAGGATGACTCTGATGATGTCACAGACAGGAAGAGAGCACAGAACATCAGCAGCCTGTCTGCAATGAGGATACACACACACGCACACACTCACACGCACACACATGCACACACTCACACACTCACACATGCACACACTCACACACACGCACACACATGCACACACATGCACACACTCACACACACACACGCACACTCACACGCACACTCACACGCACACTCACACACACACTCACACAGCCACACACTCACACACACACACACACACACACACACACACACACATCGGTGTGCGGGACACACCTGAGCGGGTGAGCTGTGCTGCAGGTGTGTAGCCTCCGTTGGACTGCTCGGGCTCAGAGTACTCAAACACAGGCTTGGGTTTGGGGGTGTACTCCCGGCGTGGGCGCGACTGTGCCTCAGTCATCCTGCAGCACAGAGTCAGCACAGTCAGCACAGACACACAGCACAGTCAGCACAGAGTCAGCACAGACACACAGCACAGTCAGCACAGAGTCAGCACGGACACACAGCACAGTCAGCACAGAGCCAGCACAGACACACAGCACAGTCAGCGCAGAGTCAGCAAGACACACAAGCAGTCAGCACAGATTCAGCACAGACACACAGCACAGTCAGCACAGACACACAACACAGAGCCAGCACAGACACACAGCACAGTGAGCACAGTGTCAGCAGAGACACACCACAGAGACAGCACAGTCACACTATAGTCAGCACAGAGCCTGTGAATCCAGCAGTGTGCTTTAAGTGAAATTCCATGTGTGTGCGCACATATGTGTCTAAGTGTGTGAATGTGTGTGTGTGTGTGTGTGTTCGGATGAATACCTCTCCTTCAGCTTGTCTGAAAGCTCTTCCAGGATCTGCACAGCCTGTCTGTGATACTGCAGTTGTGACTCCACCAGCGAGGACAGCTGACTCACCTGCTCGATCTGCACAGACAGACAGACAGACACACACACACACACATTAACCACTCAGATACTGCACACCTGCTCACATACAAAGAGGGCTTTAAAACAAACCTGATCACACAGGAGCCACACACATCACCCACATGTGCCCACTCACTCACTAACTATCAGATTTATGGCATAACAAGTTTTACAATACTGCAAAGCACTCTGGGTGGTGTAGTTCATTACAGCACTCACGTCAGTCTCCAGCAGGTTGTACATGTTGGCCTCGGCCACCTCCTTGGACTCGTGGAACTTCTCCAGCGACTGCCGAACCTCCTCGTCCGGAATCTTCCCCTGGCGCTTCTTCTTGTAGTCGTAGTCCAGCCTCCGGCCCTCCAGCTTCTTCAAGTGGTGCTGAGGGCGAAAGAGAGAGAAAGAGAGAGGGAGAGAGAGAGAGAGAGGGAGAGAGAGAGGGATGAGGGATGAGGGACAGGGAGGGAGAGTGAAAGAAAGAGAGGGAGAGAGAGAGGAAGGGAGAGCAGGAGAAAGACGGAGGGACAGGGAGGATGAGATAGAAAGAGAGAGGGAGGAAGGGAGAGAGAGAGAGAGAGGAATGATTTACTAAGAGCAGATGTTGCTAATAAGACTAGGTATTGCTAATAGACTGGGTATCCACAATATTGCACAAACACAGATCCTGTGATCAGTCGGTGCAGCAGATCTGGGAACGGGCAGGTCATAAAGCAGTAAAGGCGTCAGAGCGAGGGACCGGGGTCGAAGTGTTGGCGTTTATTATCTCAACAGTTCAGCACTCCCCCCCCCGCGCCAGTTCTGAAGGACACCCCGCGGCTGAGGCCTCTGCACCTCTGTGTGGAGTATTAAATGAGAACCCAGCCCCACAGGTGGGACCCCACACCAGAGCCCAGCGAATGACGGACAGCTCCGGCTCCCTGACCCGGCCTTCACTCTCCTCCCTCACAGGGGAATGGAATGCGCCGAACGCTTGACCTGTGACCTCACAAAGGAGCTGCTGCCCCTCTGGTATGCATCATTCCTCTGTCGAGATAGACATCTCCGCTGTGACATCACTACCTCCATCGCCGTGGAGACGGACTCCGATAAGATAACACTTCACGGCGGGTGTGCTGTCGCAGGTCAGCGGCGTCGCCTCCAAACGGGCGCTACGCAAAGCCTTCCTCTCCATTTCAGCGACAGTGAGACACCACCACAGTCCTCCACAGAGCGCAAGCACGCAGCGATAGCTCCATACCACAGAAGAAGACGCAACTCTACAGCTTTACAAATCGTACTCAAACGGTCTTCTTCGCAGACTCCTGTAGGCAGGTATCCGGAAAGAGGAGGAAGAGAGAGTTACCTGCACATGAACGGCGCAGAAATTATCCGGCAAGTTGAGTTCAGTCAGGCAAAACAACAGCCCTTGTTTTATCTTAATTATTTTTAATCATGAACACATTACTCCAAATTCTATCTTGATAGTCCTGTCCTAAATGCTGGTGACATGCCCTTTGCGTGCGTTATCACAAGGCCTTAGAAGGCGCTGTGGGTAAGACTGTCTGCTGAGCGTGACATCACGATGGCGGCCTTGGCGGAAAGATCCGGAGAGGGGGGGGGGGGGGGGTACCTGGATCTCCCTCAGGTCCTTGTCACACAGACCCTGCAGGGGGTCGATGAAGTTCTGTTTGACATCGATGTCCAGCGAGTCCTTCACCTCCGCCATCCTCTTCATCGATTCGCCTGCGTCTACGAGAGCACCACCTATAGAGGGGTAGAGGAGAGTTACAAACAGAGACTCACTCACTCACTCACTCACTCACTCACTCACTCACTCACTCACTCACTCACTCACTCACCCACTCACTCACCCACTCACCCACTCACCCACTCACCCACTCACCCACTCACCCACTCACTCACTCACTCAGACAAACAGAGACTCACTCACTCACCCGCTCGCTCGCACACACACACACACACACACACACACACTCACCGAAGTTGGTGTCCTCTCCCAGCTCTCGGCCGTACTTGGCCATGCACTCCCCCAGCAGCCCCTCCACCTGCGGGTACCCCGGACTCTTCACCTGCCCCCGGATCTTAGACATGGTGTTGAGCATGGAGAGCTTCGCCCGGGATGCTGAGGGGGGGGGTGGAGAGGGAGAGAGAGAGACACAGGGAGGGGGGAGCGGAGAGAGAGGGGGGGAGAGGGGAAGGGAGAGAGGGGGGTTGAGAGGAAGGTAGATAAAGGGAGAGAGAGAGAGGGAGGATGGAAGAGGGGAGACAGAAAGAGACAGAGAAAGAGAGGTTAGAAGGAGTGGGAGGAGAGAGAGCCAGGGAAAAGAAGAGAGGAGTGAGGGAGAGAGAAACACAGTGAGAGAGAAGTGATGAGTGAAAGACAGGTAGAGACAGAGGGAGCCAGAGAGGCAGGAGAGTTAAACTGAGTAGGTTATACATACATGGTAAATGGTAAATGGACTGCATTTATATAGCGCTTTTACCCAAAGCGCTTTACAATTGATGCCTCTCATTCGCCAGAGCAGTTAGGGGTTAGGTGTCTTGCTCAAGGACACTTCGACATGCCCAGGGCGGGGTTTGAACCGGCAACCCTCCGACTGCCAGACAATCGGTCTTACCTCTGAGCTATGTCGCCCCTGACTGAAGACTATAGTTTGCCATCTTTCACACAGAGCATCATCACTGCCAGCAGTGTGTGTGTGTGCTTGAATACAGCATGTGTGAAAAAGCCCCTCCCCCTTACCTGGGTTGGGCTGCAGGTACTCTGAGATAAAGCCCCTCCCCCTTACCTGGGTTGGGCTGCAGGTACTCTGAGATAAAGCCCCTCCCCCTTACCTGGGTTGGGCTGCAGGTACTGAGATAAAGCCCCTCCCCCTTACCTGGGTTGGGCTGCAGGTACTCTGAGATAAAGCCCCTCCCCCTTACCTGGGTTGGGCTGCAGGTACTCTGAGGTTTTGGTGATGATGTCCACGACGGCTTTGCTCGTCACATCCACCTTCTACAGGAACAGACAAACAGGGCATGAGCTCAAACTTGTGAGCGGCTAACGAGGGATAACTGCTTCACAGCGGACCTCTCCTGCCAGATGTGTGTGTGTGTCCGTCTGTCTGTCTAACTGACAGACAGACAGAGACTGACTGACTGACAGACTGAGTTACATACTGACAGACAGACAGAGTTACTGACTGACACACAGACTGACACACTTACCCTCTCCAAATCTTTGAAGTCTTCATCCAGTTTGGTTCCCTCAGCTCCTCCCACCTTTTCACTCACCATCTGCGCAGAGACACACACATTTCCCACAATGCACCTGTGCAAACAACTCAAGCTCCAGTTCCCCCAGATTCAGAGGCCACATGAAAGCTGCAGAGAGAACGGCATCACAAGCGCTGCAGACCACAGACTGAGTACGAAAAATAACCACGACATCACTGAAAATTAATACGGTCCCAGGATCAGTGCCTTGAAATCCCAAACCAAAACCAAACACTGGGATCTGCTTCTCGGTGCATAATCTATATGGAAAAATCAGCTGTGCAAAAAAAAAAATCTGCATATGTACACTTTTCACTACGCCCTAAAAGAAAAAAAAAAAAACTGATATTCACGCCCAAAACCATGGGCGTTAATTTGGAGTCAGTTCCCCCCTTTGCTGCCGTGACAACCTCCACTCTTCAGAGAAGGCTTTATACTAGATTCTGGAACACGGCTGTGGGGATTAGCTTCCGTTCAGCCACAAGAGCACTAGTGAGGTTTGGGCACTGATGTTGGGCGTGAGGCCTGGCTCGCCGTCAGCGTTCCAGTTCACTCAAGACAGAAACGAGAAGATAACATCATCCTCGCTACCCAAAAAGGCACAGAAGACTCTACCCAAGCACAGTCACTGAACAGGAAACCAGGCGAAGAACACTGAACCCACACCGTGTTTTTAAAAGGCTAGCGCGGGTTAGCGGATAGATTCCTATTCCCTGACTCTGCGCTAGCGGCTGACGGGCCACAGCGGTTCTTGCGGGGACGAACTGCACAGAGGAGGAGCTTCAGACTCCGCAGCCGCGGTAACCCTGTCTCACTGACCCAGTTCTGCCAATCGCTTCCGGCCAATCTCTCCACTCACACAAAGGAACGAAAATCTGAAAGGGGGGGGGGGGTTGAAAAAAAAATGTTTTTATTTATTTTTCAGGACATTTTGTTTCCCCAAGAACGTAATGACTCGGTACGCCGTACACACCCATTCACACGCATGTTACCGTGACGACGGAGCAGGTTGTTAAAAGCATCGATGAACTGCAGGGGGGAGGAGGACACGGGTGTGCAGGTCAAAGTGGTCTCCCCCCAGCCTCCATCTTGTAAGAGACTGGGCACGCAGTGCCACCACGGCACCAGCAGGGGGCACTGTGTTTCCCAAATGGGGTTCCCTCGGCACTGACTCTGTCCTAAGGGGCTACGGGTCGTCATGAAATTATTTAAGAAAGACACACCCCCCACCCCCACCCCCCCCACCCCCCCACCCCCGGGGTGCTCCAAGCCCAACAAGTGCCAGCTGGGTACTCTCTACTCTGCAGGTAAATGAACGCAGGTAAACAGACGAGTTCTGTTGGCAGAATCAGGGGAGCATAAAGGGAAATTCCGCACAGACAGTAAGAAACATTCCCCACCCCCCCCCCCACCCACACAGACAGTAGTCACTGTGCGGAACAGCTCGCCAGGTCATGCAGTAGAGCCCAGATCTCTGGGGGGTTTCAGGCCCAGGCTTGATATGGTGCTAGATGCACTCCAGTTGGTAAACAAACGGTGAGCACCCGGCGCCCTTTCGCGGTAGGAAAATGGCGACCGTCGCAGGGCTGAGTGATCTGTTCTCATCGTTATATTTATCTTACGGTGAGCTGAGAAGGGCTGAGCGGCCTGTTCTCCTTGTTACGCGTTCTCCTGGTTCCAAAAAACAGGAATGAGCATTTGGACTCATTTGATATGCAAACAGATCTAGCTCCACCAACAGCTCCACCACCCTCCCGCACCCCCAACCCCCTCTTCCCCCTCTCCCCTGGCAAAAAATAAAACTAGTACTGTATGTGCGCACGTTTCTCATTTTTAAAAAATCTATTTCACTGATATTTTATTGCAGACTGGAAGATTCTGATCGTTGAGCGCTTCTGCCCTTACTCTCCAGCACGGACAGGGGTTTCAGCACAACCGCTCCCCCAAAACACTGCAATTCCTCCCAGACACAAGAGTTCCTGGACGTCCTCCAATCGACACCCCCCCCCCCCCCCGCTCGCGACTTTCCGCCAATCGGCAGCTCTCCTAATACGGGGGCAGCCAATGAGCAGCCTGGCAGGGCCGCCAGGGAGTCATGTGAACCAAGCAACCTCGCTGGCGAGTTTTACAGGGAACAGAAGTCGCAAACGCACAGCAACAGAGGCAGGCTACATCTGCAGTTCTTCCGTTTCTCTCTGACTAACCCAAAAAGAAGAAGAAGAAGAAAGAAAAAAAAACACACATAAAAAAGAAAAAAAGATGAATAGAACACAGTGCTGGTGAATCATTTCCAAACAAGGAAACGCTTTCTCTTCTCCCCTCCTTCCCCACTCGTTAACGGGAAATCCTGATGTTCCCTTGGCAGGTGTCATGTTTCAACAAACACAAACACACCATCGCGTGACGTCACACGGGGTGAGGCACACGTCTAAAGGTTAATGTCGACGGAGAATCCTCACCCCCGTGCCAACTGACACACGTGTGCGCACTTGCTAATAAAAAAAAATAAAAAAACAACAAGATGGACGGGATAACAGGCAGACAGACAAACATCGCTGCTTCTGCCCTGGCCAAGGCCTTCAGATCTTTACACTTGCTTTGTCATTTCTCACCCTCCTCCACCAGTCTGCACCAGCTCTATGCTATTCTCCCACTCATTTCTCACCCTCCACCAGTCTGCACCAGCTCTATGCTATTCTCCCACTCATTTCTCACCCTCCACCAGTCTGCACCAGCTCTATGCTATTCTCCCACTCATTTCTCACCCTCCACCAGTCTGCACCAGCTTCTCCCACAGGTCTACACTAGCTCTATGCTATTCCCCTATCAGTCTACACTTGCTCTATGCTATTCCCCTACCAGTCTACACTTGCTCTATGCTATTCCCCCACCAGTCTACACTTGCTCTATGCTATTCCCCCACCAGTCTACACTAGCGCTATGCTATTCCCCTACCAGTCTACACTAGCGCTATGCTATTCCCCTACCAGTCTACACTAGCGCTATGCTATTCCCCTACCAGTCTACACTAGCGCTATGCTATTCCCCTACCAGTCTGCACTAGGGCTAAGCTATTCCCCACCAGTCTGCACTTGCTCTATGCTATTCCCCTACCAGTCTACACTAGCTCTATGCTATTCCCCTACCAGTCTGCACTAGGGCTAAGCTATTCCCCACCAGTCTGCACTTGCTCTATGCTATTCCCCTACCAGTCTACACTAGCGCTATGCTATTCCCCTACCAGTCTACACTAGCGCTATGCTATTCCCCTACCAGTCTACACTAGCGCTATGCTATTCCCCTATCAGTCTGCACTAGGGCTAAGCTATTCCCCACCAGTCTGCACTTGCTCTGTGCTATTCCCCCACCCTTATTATCTGCACTAGTAAAGGCTTTAAGACATTACTAGTGCATTACTCTGCAGTAAGACATTGCCATATCCCACCCCTACATCTCCCCCAGCAGACAGAGAGCTTTGCTCTAAATTCATTCCACAGACAGATTCCTTTGCTCCTCTCTCCCATCCAAACATTCTCTTTCATCAGCAGAAGAAACCGAAGAGAAATTAACCCGTGCAGGAGGCTGTTTGTTCCGCCACAATCGCTCTACTCACAGCCAAACTGTGTGAGCACAACAGGAGCTCTCAGTCCAGACTGCGAACAGCAGGCTTCCTGCTTTAGCACTGCCATCGCTCTCCGTGAGAAACGACAGCAAAGCACAGCTCCAGTCACCGCTCCTCTCCTCTGCCTGATGTGTCTGCAGCAGGGAGGACACGACCTGCCCCTCAGCCACCAAGCCACCCACCTCGTCTGACACAAACACACACACGCACGCACGCACGCACGCACGCACGCACGCACGCACGCACGCACGCACGCACGCACCCTGTGGGGACCTGGACTTTGCTGCTATGACTACGAGGTGGTGACATAAGTATGGCTTTTTGGATGTGGGGGGGCAGGTGAATGTGTGAAAAACAACAAGCATGTCCTTCAACCACATCATGGACAGAAAATTCAGATTGGAAGATTTCAAACTCCTACCTTTACTCTACACTCCCCTACTCTAATGGGTGTAAAACACATGAAACCAGGTGGAGTCGCTACTGCAGTTTAACCCTTTAAGGTGTGCGTGAGGTCACAACTACATGATCAGAATGTTCTTAACCGAACATTCCAGTGCTGAGGGAACAATCACTGCTGGCAGCTGAGACCAGCGGAGTTCTAGAACACTGAAGAACATTCCAGAAGAAAAAAAAAAAAAAAATCCCCCACTCTTCAAAGGGCTAATGGGGCTCCTGAAGCAGCCGCGCCAGTGACACAGCACAACGGCAGCGCAGCGCTCGATAAAGAGCGCGTTCCTGGAACAGTTCTGTTGATGTAATGGCGCAGGAGGCCCGTGACTCACCTGCTCCGCGCGTCCGAGTCGCTCCGCGCGGTATTTAACATACCGCAAGCCCCGCCCGCTGCTTCCGTCGCGGCGGGCTGAACCGCGAACTGGCACCGGTCCCCGGGAGAGAGGCGCGATCCGGGCCCCGTTCCCGCGAGGAGCGGCCCGAGAGCACCGGGATCCGGCCAAAAACCGCGCCGGGCGGAAAAAAGGAGGAAGCGGCCAAAGGAAACGCAAACGGAAAAAAAGGAAAGGAAAGGAAAGGAAAGGAAAAAAAAAATTTCTCTGAAGGAAAAAGAGGTTTTTATATACGGGCTTCCTCAACGCAGGAGCAAAGGAAACCTGGCCCACCGCACAGAACGACTCTCACTCCCAACAAATGCGTTTGCTAATCATTTCACATGCGCGGCTAGCCGGCTATAATTTACAATTCAAGTCATTTGGCTTTTTGGCCAGGGCGACTTATAGAAGTGCATTTCACATAGTGAGCAAATACCACAAGACGTAGAGAGGGACTGTCCAGGCGTCTGCCTCAACACCTGCAAAAATAAAGAGACAGTTTTCTCTTTTTTTGCAGCTAACGGTAAAATACTTTTGCTATGTTAAATGTTGTGTAAGTCGCTCTGGATAAGTGCGTCTGCTAAATGCCCGTTAATGTAATGCAATAATGTTGCTGCAAGAAATAACACACACGGCGTCCATAGTCATACAGGTCTCCTCCACAGCGATGCGCTTTCAGCTTACGAGGCTGTTCCTCGGGCTCCAGTTTTACAGCCCATTAAAATTTTGCAAGAGCATCAGCAGCATGAATTCTCCTCACGCTGTGCGCAGAACCGTGCTGCCAGCTTCATAAAGGAGTTCAGCCCAGAGGGTTCCGGAGCGCTAACCGGCGACTCAGCCGCTGAAGCTGAAGCTGTTAATGAGCAGGAAGTGTTTGAGCAGGAAGCTGGTGAAAGGACACGAGTCCGGATGAAGAACAGGGGAGAGAAAACGGGGCTGGAGAGGAACAGGGCCGAGGGAGAGGGAGAGGGAGAGGGGGAGAGAGAGAGAGAAATAAATAAATAAATAAATATTTATTTATTTATTTATTCTTTTAATTATTGTTATTATTCTATTCTTTATTTTTATTTTTTAATAGAATGTTCATTATTAATATTCCACTGTTAACATGTATTTTGAATTGATTTATGATGCTTTGGCAATATGTACCTATGTATTTCCTGCCAATAAAGCAATTTGAATTTGAAAGAGAGAGAGAGAGAGACAGAGACAGAGACAGAGAGAGAGAGAGAGGCAGGCCCAACTCCCGCTTCCGTCGCCACTGACCCCAAGGCCACGGACTGTGGCCTACAGACCCAAGAATGCGCATACAGACACATGTAGTCATGTGTGTCTTCGTGCTACACTTACAAAAGTATGTGGACAGCTGAGCGCCACATCCATACGTGCTTGTTGAACATCTCATCCCAAAACCATGGGCATTAATACACAGTTGGACCCCCCCCCCTTTGCTG
Organism: Anguilla rostrata; assembly: GCF_018555375.3. Lineage (NCBI taxonomy): Eukaryota > Metazoa > Chordata > Actinopteri > Anguilliformes > Anguillidae > Anguilla > Anguilla rostrata. Next base: position 58,941,670 of record NC_057935.1, read on the forward strand.
CTGTAACAGCCTCCACTCTTCCGGGAAGGCTTTCCGCTAGATTTTGGAACATGGCTGCGGGGATTTGCTTCCGTTCAGCCACAAGAGCACTAGTGAGGTCGAGCACTGGTGTTGGGCGTGAGGCCTGGCTCGCCGTCAGCGTTCCAGTTCGTCCCAAACGTGTCCAATGGGGTTGAGGTCAGGGCTCTGTTTCACGACAAAGCCTTTTCACCGTCACGCTGAGACAGGAAACAGCCGTCCCCAAACTGTCGCCACAAAACTGGAAGCGCACAGTTCTAGGATGTCGTGTCTTGTGCACGGCTGCTCGGGCCGTGGAAACCCGGTCCACGAAGCTCTTGGCGAACGGTTCTTGTGCTGACGTTGTTTCCAGAGGTGGCTAGCAGCCGAGGACAGATGATTTTTACGCGCTACACGCTTCAGCCACCGAACGGTCCCGTTCTGTGAGCTTGTGTGGCCCACCACAGAACGACAGAGCTCTTGTGGCTCCTGTACTTTTCCACATCACAACAACAGCGCTCACAGCTGACCGGGGCAACTCTAGCAGGGCAGAAATTTTACAAACTGACTTGTCGGAAAGGTGGCATCCTAAGACAGTGCCACGTTGAAATTCACTGAGCTCTTCAGTATGACTCATACTACTGCCAGTGTTTGTCCGTCTATACATGGCTGTGTGCTTGATTTTATGCTCCTGTTAGCACTGGGTGTGGCTGAAGTAGCCGAACCCTCTAGGTAGAAAAGGTGTCCACATACATCCAGAAAGGTAGTGTACACATAGATATATTTACACACACAAACACACACACACACGCACGCACGAACGTACATACAGTCCTGAAGTTATGTAACAGTTATGCCTGTGTAACTGTGTGCATGCGCGTGTGTGTATGTGTGTAACTGTGTGCGTGTGTGTGTATGTGTGTGTGTGCGTACATGTGTGTTCGCGTGCGTAAAAACAGATCCTATCACAGTGAAATGACAGGGGTGGATGAGGCAGGCAGAGATGCCCTTATCTGTGCTGTAATGGGCAGAGATGCCCTTATCTGTGCTGTAATGGGCAGAGATGCCCTTATCTGTGCTGTAATGGGCAGAGATGCCCTTATCTGTGCTGTAATGGGCAGAGATGGTATCTACTCTCCCATGAGCCTCATAATCTGCAACCAAACAAACACACAAACAACCTGGGCCTGACGATCCAGGACCCCCCAGCACACCTCCGACAGGCACGGAGAACCAGCCGAGCCTGACCAGCGAAAAAAAAAAACAGAGGGAATGAGAAAGAGAGGCAGGAAGGGAGAAAGAGAGAGGGAGGGAGGGAGGGAGAACGGTAGAGGGCAGGAGAGAGGGAGATGAAGGTACAGAGACAGAGGGCTGGGGAATCCGGACCGGGCACTACAGCATTGCGCACATTCCAAAACCAGACAACGGCGTCACACCCTTTCACAAAACACACACATCAACAACACAAGGGCGTGTTCCAGAGGCCCCGGGACAAGCCATTATTCTGAACACCTAACCCTTATGACGCCAGAGAAGAACCCAGGCAGGTCACTGGCGATTACAAAACAAATTTAATTTAAAAAAATCAAACACCCATTTTCAGCAATATTCAAAATAAGACGGCACTGTTTGTGTAAGTGTGTAAGTGTAACGGGCGGCAGTGTAGTGTAATGGGTAAGGAGCTGGTCACAGGTTCGATTCCCAGGTAACACCATACCGTTGTACCCTTGAGCAAGGTACTTAACCTGCATTGCTTCAGTATATATCCAGCTTAATGTCTGCTAAATGCCTGTCTGCTAAATGGCTGTAATGTAATGTAATGTTAGTGACAGACAGGCTTCGCCAGGGAACTGGCTTTTAGCAAGTTTCAGCAGCATCTAAAAATGGACTGCATTTATATAGCGCTTTTATCCAAAGCGCTTTACAGTTGATGCCTCTCATTCACCAGAGCAGTTAGGGGTTAGGTGTCTTGGTCAGGGACACTTCGACACGCCCAGGGCGGGGATCGAACCGGTGACCCCTCCGACTGCCGGACAACCGCTCTGACCTCCTGAGCCTCGTCGCCCCCATAAGCATCTGAACACCGCGGCTCCACGTCAGCGCGGCCAGCGGGTTGGAGCGAGGCCTGGGGCGCGCGCAGTGTCGCCCGCGCCCGCGTCTCCGCGACGCCGCAGGCCTGACGATGCCGCGCGACAGGGCGCGACCGATGGACATCGCATACAAAACCAAAGCTGACATTCCTTGCACTTTCCCATGAATAGTGGGAATGAATAGTAGAATTTTATTTTTTTGGTTTATGTATGACCTGTGAACAAGTGGGCACTTTTTTGCAATAAACTCAATTGAGTGGCATTTTTTGCTGGCATGTGACTTTTTTGTATTATATTTTGTTATAATTTCGTATCACATGTACATTGTCAATTTGATCGTTTTTTTTTTTTTTTTTTTTTTTTACAAAGAACTACTTCTTCTAAGCAGCTTTAGTTAACCAAACTAGATTTCTCCCTAGGGTAGCTTTGCTGTAGTTGTAACTTCTTCCAGTGTGAAGTAACTCGTAGCTTGCAAAGCTATGCTTTGAAAGTAGCTTCCCCAACACTGATAAAAAGGGGTCAGGGCAGGGTATATTTTAGAAACTGTGGTTGAACTTTTGCGGGTGCTACACCATAGTCTGTCATGTGTGTAAAAAATAACATGCGCCAGCCAATCAGAATTGAGTGCTCGGCCAAGCCGCAGTATATTGGTTTTGTGAGTTGAAGTTGGCCATTTTTCAGTTGAAAATAAAATTCTTTGTATCATATCTGACACTGACTGAGTTGCTGCCCGGCCACGATGTGTTCTATTAACAGATTCTTCCCCATGCTAGGAATCGATTTGGAATCCGAGCTCGTTATGCGATCCCTCGATCTGTAAAGCAACTGAAAATCACCTGCCTGAATAGGGCTCTTCAACAGATAAACAGAAGATGACCTAAAACATTTAATCATCAAAGGAAGACAGACTAGCAACACGTAACCTAAACCAAACCTGGTGTCGGGTGACATCATAATCTCACTCAGTGGCAATATTTTTTGTAAAATGAGACTGGGAACAGGGACCAGGGAACCGGAATGGGTTTCCAGCTGATTTGGGAGGGGTCGACGTCCATCAAATGTGAGTTCGGAGCGATGTTTTTGGCTGAACGGCCCGTTCGGAGAAGGAAGGACTGCAGGGTGAGTTTTGGGGGGTGGAGGAGTGGGGGGGGGGGTGCAGGATGGGGAAGAGATGGAAGGAAGGAGGAAAAGGGGAAAGGAGGATGGGAAATGGAACGAGAGGGGGGACTGGAGGAACGAGAGAGAATTGGGGTTTTGACAGGAAGTGCCTTTTGCACGACAGGACTGGGCTGACTTCCTGTATCTCTCCCCAACTAAGAGTGGTCTCAGGTGTCCCACCACTGCAACCTCCTCTTAAAAACGCCAATATGGGGGTACCGGTAATGATCAAGAGGATTTTGGGACCTCTCTACTCATTAGAGGGGTTTTCAGAGTCACTGTGACCTTTCTTGACTTGCATATTGCGCAAGGCACATCACTGTGATGTCACCAGAGATTGTTATCTGAAGTGAACTTAAACCCCCCCACCCCTCGCCCCCCCGCCCACTCTGTTCCTTCACCCCATGAGCCATGGCAACCCCCCCCCGACCCCCGCCTCCATGTCTCCCTGTTTGTATCTCCTCCTCACACAGCGACCTGGCCCACTGCCCAACAGGAAGTGGGGAGGGGGGGAAAGCACAGCTCTTTCCTGCTGAGCTCAGCGAAGGGGACGTGCTCGCAAAAACCCTTTTATTTCTGTTTCTGTCTACCCAAAAGGATCTACACGCAGACCGAATTCAGCACACCACAGGGCATTCTATCCACACTGAGCTTACACATGGCTGTCCGCCCCCGCCCCCACCCCCAACCCATTAAGCCAAAAGTGCTCCAGCTACATGCATCTCAACGCAATACAGAGCGTCAGTCGCACGCTACAGAGGCACGAACAATACAGAGCGACTACGCTCAGTACAGAGCGCAGCTACAGAGGCGACAGCTACAGAGTGCCGCTACAGTGCGCACGCTACAGAGCGCATGCTACAGAGCGCGCTACAGAGTGCACGCTACAGAGTGCGCTTTCGCCAGAGCTACCGTGCTTCGGAGATCCGGAGCCGTGCGCCAAAATGAAAACCACCTGTGCCGACGCTCGCAGAGGCCCTGGAGCAGAGCGGCGGCCCAAAATGGAGAGAGCAGCTGGGAGCGGCACGGGCCAGCGCGCTGCAGCGAGGGAGAGGAGATTCAGGAACAGCAGCAAGCAACCACGGGGGGGGGTTGCCAGTTCCAATATTACAGTTTAGAATTCCCACTTTGGGATTAAAGGGAGAAAAAAAAGACAGTATTGTTAATAAATAAAGGGCTGCTCCCTTTTACTCAAACAGAGCACTGCAGGTAACGCTAGGCAAAGCACATCAAAAGGACAACGTGCGACCACAGAAAACCTGAGAGCGGTATCACTTTCAGTGATGTTTGTGCGATATAGCTGCATGTCGTTCACAACCCTGCAGAGCCGTGGGTGTCAGGAGTTCATGAAGAGACAGCGTGCATACAGTATGATGCCTTTCAATATTTGAAATTTTAAAGGCAAAAGGAGGTTTTGCATGACACTGGCGGTATGAAAAACATTATGGCTGATGGGCGGCGGCGAAACACAAACCAGCCGTTTGCAAAGCAAATGAAGAGCAGACGCTGAACCGCTACAAGAACACGCGCGCGCACTGCACGACGGTCAGGAGGATCAGACCGGTGGGCAGAACAATCAAATTATTAAAAGATACTTTAACGTCCTCCTGCATAGGAGCCTCTCTCCAGTGCAGACACACAAATGCACATGGAACAATCATCTGATTTATAAGAAATGACCCCCCCAACAAGCCCAACACAGGTGGAAAATTCAGGTACGGAAAGTAAAAGTCCTCCCCAGTATTTTTTCTCCAATCATCTAGATTTTTCCAATTAGCACAATTCTTCAGCCAGGGGGTTGAACTAGTTGGTGAAATCAGCTGACAGAGTTCGTGGATGAAAGAAACACACGGCAGGACTTTTACTTTCTGAACCCCTGGACTTTTCCACCTCTGAAACACATGGTTAGAACTTCAAGGTCTTTATGTACTGACTGTGTGGTAACCAAAACGCGTGGGTCTCACTTGCATTTTTCCCACGAACTCGTTACTGAATTAATGAGACGTGCTCAAAAACTGGTAAAAATCATGCCTGCCAGTCTCCTCGCACTTTCATGAGCACCTGTGCTTTCACCTTGCGCTACCTGTCTCCAATCTCAGGGTGCCTTCACGCCGCCGGGCAAGCTTTTCTACCTCAGTGGCTTCGATAACCATCCAGAGATTCACACAGATAAGGAAAACATACAGTAACCTTTGGCATGCTGCCATGAGTTGGGGCATCTGGCCTGATGGATACTGGGAATAGTAGTTTAAAAAAAAAAAAAATGCTAACGGAAAGAGTTGAAACGGGTTAAACTAGCATCCAAGGTGGTGGAAAGACAAACGGGAGATAGAGATCAGATGGGGCCGTGTGCATGCATGCATGTGCATGCGTGTGGGTACGTATGCGTGTGTGTGGGGGGGGGGGCTGTAGCAGTTTCCCCCTTCAGCTACAATACAGTAGCAGTTTCGCCCACTCATTCTCTCCGTCCTTATTTACATTCTCATTTTTCCTTTTCCTTCCATACTTTCATTCATCTCCGTGAATTCACTAAATCTTTTACGGAGAGATCGTTCCTCGAGGCTGAATCGGCCCATTCAAGAAATCCTTGCTTCCGCACGCAAGTAGATGCATCACGTTTACAGTGTAGCCTTGTTCAAGATGTAACAAAAACAATGGTGGATCGTTCTTCTTTTTTTGTAATGATCAAGAGCGGGACATTTGCAGAAATGTGTTCATTATGCATTCACTTCCTTTTGGTACTGTATAATTTACAGTTTTGTTTAGATTTTTGTATTTTGAAGGTTTACAATAAAGAGCAAGTAAATAACTGTTACATGCAAGGGTTTCGGATTGAAAACAAAAGACAAATTAAGTTAATTCTGAGAAAGTGAATCGGAACGAGAGAAACTCGGCTTCTTATACGCTGAGAACGTTTTCGTTGAGATCCAACCTTACAGTTACAGAACGTTGCAGGCCTGGTGCAGGATTATAGCTAACGTTACAATGACGTAATAAAACGACACCCACAACAGCTGACGTCATACAGTATTCCTCAAGTGGTCAGATGTACCGGTCAATACAAAGTAAAAAATAAAGTGTTTTAGGGGGAGCTGGTCACTGTCAACATAATGATAAAGTACAACAGTGACAAGGCCCAAGTTGCTGCTCACTGCATCACATATTTTGCTTTTTCCAGAAAATTAAACCTTTGGCGAACCTGGTTGGGAGTCTTCTCATCTCAAAAATATGTTTCGTTACGCTTAACTATGAGTTTTAAAATTGGCTAGAAACATCCTGAATGGCAAGTAAGCACTGACTAGAGCGTTAAGATGCTAGCATGAAAATTAGCAAACGCTTGCTACTACTTGCTGGGCTGACTACGTCACCACTTCACAGAGCACAACAGCCACACGTAGGCTACACAGAGAAATATTGTTAGCTTTTGATACAAATTGTAACCGTAAATAAAAGCAAACAAAGAGAACCCATACGAATTCAAACGTTTTGTTAACAGCAATAATAAGTCTTTAAATTATCGAGATGAGCAATCGTAATTTACACTAACGCTTGCCAAAATCTTGACCGTTTGGCATACCTGGCTAAAACACACAATTCCTATCAAGCAGTCGAGCAAAAAGAAGAGTGACAGTGAAACGAAATACTTCCGATACTGAACTGTAGCTAGCTAGCACTGTGTAACATTTATCAGTTAACTTTGGCTGAGTGAAAGTGCTAGCAGGTAAATTCACTTGCTACCAGTACACATTAGCCAGCTAGCTTGACAGCAAGCGAGCAGTGGCTACAGTTCATAACTTTACTGTAGTCAGTTAACTAGCTGCGACTTACTTACCAACCTACCTATCTACTCAAAACACCACCGTTTATAAAAGTACCACTTTCAGCGATGTTTTTTTGCAGGACACCTCCCATATTACAGCTGACGTTAGCTAGTAGTAAGAAAAAGAAAAAAGTTGTTGCTGACCTGGCTGGCTTTGTAAAATTGTTTTTTCAATCCCGCAACAGACATCTTGCAGCCGGGACTCTCCTTCTTAGCACGGCGTAAATGGTTAACACTTTGCAAAGTAAAAAAAAGACGAGTCTACAATACTAGTTAGCTTGCTAGTTACGCTTGTGCCGTTGCTAGGTGGGCATCGGAGTTGAGGTTCACACCTAGCGCTATCGTCTTCAGCAACAGTTCAGTAGTTGGGATATTTTATTACATGGCAACCACGGAGACTTCCTGTCTGAGGTGACGTAGACACACATTCCTGAGGAGTCCCAACAGTGCGCGTAGCGCCGAATGCTGGTGGGGAAGACGCACAACGATACTTGGGACAATAGATGCCTTCGCCGCCAGGCGGCAGCAACAGCCAGGTAATTTTTGCAATAGTCCTGGGCAAACTTCCATCTGCGTTACTCCGCTACGTAAAACAAAGAGGCTTGGGAAAAGAAAAAAAAACCCGGAAAAAAAGGAATGCTCTTTTGCAAGAATTTCTTGGTCACACGATCATAAAGATTTGCGACTACTGTCATAGCTTTAGGGCAGACATTTCACAACGAGATAACATAAGAAAATCACCTTTGAGGGTTGTTTGAGACGTTAACAGATTTTCAGAAGCAATGAGGTAACTCTATTATGAGGCCCATTGAAATTAATGGGGCATAGTTTTGTGACAGCTCTGTGGTCCGAAGGTTTTCAGCTTGCAAATGTCATAGTTCACATGTGTGCTTCACAAAAGGTGTCTTGAAGGCAGGTTCAAAGATAACTATGAAACTAATCCATAAGCTGTTGAAATGGACGACAGTGTTCATGCCATGTCAATCCTTTTGTATTCTTTGTTATGTTATGTTTGTTTTGCCGCATTTTCTCCCCACTTTGAGTTGCTTGACCGTATACGACCACGCTAATGCTGCAATCTACACAAGCCAGCGCACGGGCTGAAATGAGCTGGAGGAAGATGCTGCACGTGCAGCTTCAGCAAACAGACAGTCGGCTCCCGCTCAACCAGCAGGGGGTGCTAGAGAGTGATGGGAAGTGGTCTTCCCTGACCGAACCGGCTGACCGAAACCTCCACATTCAGCACTGGCACGTTCTGGATTCATTCCACGACGTTGGGGCTAATCCACGCGCTAGAACAGCGCCTTAGAATGACGAGCCAATCAGCAGGGCAATGTCTGTCCACTACATGTCTTAGGAGTGTCCCAGGAGGAAAGTCTATCCCCCAGAAGTCTAAACGTGGGCCAAAAATCCGAGCATGCCTGTTCAGTGTCTGTTTAAGTGTGGGCTATATTATCTCGAATGACCCTATTTTCACATTTTACAACACAGTAGATCTTTGGACTGTCGTTTGAGGTGCCTTTAATGTGCACACGCATGCACACACACTCCCACCGCTCTCATTTTGTTTAACATTTACTTACTTACCTAGACCATTCATTTATGGATGTTTCTTCACAACACATTATACATTAGCATGGAATTTCACCAACACATGCTCTGTTAATGTATTGCAATGGCACAGTAAAATTCATATTTGCAGAAAATCTTGTGATTCTGCGAAGGTGATAAATGATGATAAATGTTTCAACATACACTTGCATGACATATATGATACATGTGCTGTTCAGCAGTGAGGGTAGAGTGAGGTTGCAGAAGCCCCATACTGGGGGTGGAGCTACAAAGTCCGACCAATCAGTGAACCAATAGAAAGACCTGGCTCTCCACAGAAAAGCACCATGATTGGTTCACAGCAGTCAGACACTGCTGGCACACGGTAGGTCCGCCCACTCATGATCTCTTGAAAGCTCATTGTGACATCGCCACTGTACGGTATGTCCTGTTTTCTATGGTGAATTGTGGGTAGGGTCTTAAGGTTCACAAGACAGCTCACGGTGAGCCAACCTTCATTACCTGAAGTGGGGACAAAGCATTTCTTTTCGGTGGTTGGGGAGGGTCTGGAATCCACCGCCATTGTCTCTCAAAAAGTCGAGAGATTCACAACATTTCTTCAAAAGAAGAATGAGACTGCACAAAAACAACCAGAAGATGCAAATTTCTGTAAAAAAAATCTTTATTACATTCTTAATACCACATACTGTATCTCCATTGTACAACAATATATCTCTGGTGTCTGTTTAACAACTTCTTAAGCTCATAATACACCTTAAAAGTCCAGACAATGCGTACACATGTATATGTATATTCAATAATGAAAACACAAGGGACAGTCGTGTTAAAGGAAACGCTACAGTTTTTGTTGCATTTTTTAGTCACTGTTTTTAAAAAAATAGAATTACAATCTTACAAGACAAAAAAAAGGTGGAAACTAAACAAGAGAGAACAGGGTAATCAACAGGGCAGAAATCGACAACGAAGAAACAAAAAACCGGACAAACAAAACAAAATCACAACAAAACCAACAAAAAATTCCAAGAATAAAATCCATCTTTTAGTTATTACAATATTTTTTGTATTTTTTTTTTCACTTCCATTTATTTATTTACTTGTTTATTTTTTAAGTCTACGTCCTTCACAACTCAGACTCATAAGGTCCGGTAATGATAGCGATATCAGACGAGGGTTAAAAGGTCCTTTTTGACTCTCCTGCGATGGACATTCACGAGGACACACAGCTAACTGTGCACAGTGATCGAGGAAAAACACGGTCTTCCGTCCGGCGTGATGAGTCGACTGCACTGACTGCAGAAGACCCGGCTGTCTCCCTGAGTGACTGTGCTTGGCTGCACCAGAACCCCACACCTTCCCCCGCAAGACGGGGGGGGGGGGGGGGGGTGCCACTGCAATTGTCATTTTAAAATTTTTACATTTTTTTTCCCCAAAAAAGTGAGTGGGGGTGGTGTTGCTACCGTCCATCCAAAAACCATCAAGTAACACCCTAACGTGAGAGCTGTTGCCCTGCCCCCCCCCCCTGAACCTCCAGCCCCCAGGAAGAGCACTGAGAGCGATCACATGATCACAGGCCCAGCGCGGGTTCCCGGTTAGCGGGTCAGAAAGACGATTTTAGCGGGTCAGAGGCACGACCCCCATGATTGTCAAGAGTGTAGGCCAGGGGGGCGGGGCCTGGCGGGAGTTTAGGGGCTTTTTTGGGGGAAGGGGGGGGGGGGGGCATGCTGAGTCCACCCCTGGCCAGAGGTCTAGTGGAGTGTTAAAAAAAAAAAAAAAAAAAAATTTTACGTGCGAAAATAAATCTGTACAAAATATATCTATGTCTGTTCTGAATTATCTTCCTTCAGTGTGTCTTTTTTACTTCTCTGTATTACAACAACAAATATAGAATACAATTCGTCATGACAACAGTATTAGGAGCAGTAATGGTGATAATAACCATGCTAAGTCCTAGCTGTTTACTCAGGGCGGTACCCCAAAACTCTGTCAGCCTTCCGAAGTACATGAAGAGGGACGAGGGTGTTTGGGGGGGGGGGGGGGGGTGGGGGTGGAGGGGCGGAGCACACATTTACAAAAGAATACAGTGCTGCCCTCAGGAGCAGCTCTACAGTACGATGCTCTCAATAGGGTCCCCCACCCCCCAGCAGGAGAGGTCACATGATCACACGTACACAGCGTCTCTGCCCCTTCCCACCTGTCCTTCTGTCTTTCGCGAGAGTTCACGGCAGTTTAAGACAGTCCCAACTGCCGCCTCCCTCTCTCCTTTCGACAGCGCCTCCCCCTCCTTTTACTTGCGTTCCTTCGAGGGGGGGGGTAGTTTTTTTTTTTTTTTTTTTTGGAGCTTCCCACAGTTTCAGGGTCATTTTTAAGGTGAGCGGTGCATCGCACTGCACGTGTCTCTTAAGTTCCAACATTCCAGCAGGTTCTCAACACACAAAAAAAAAGGAAAACAAGAATTGGACAGAAACGAAAGGAAGGAAAAACACGGATGAAATGCTTGTCCTCTGTCTTCATTTGAAAAGAAACGTCCTGTCCCCCCCCCACAGCCAGGTCTGACCCTCCGCCCCCCCCATCCTGGTCGACGTTTGGGGGCTGCGGAGCGAACCCGACCTGGCCGCCATTTTGTTTCGGCCTCCTCCAGTTTCCTCTTCCGTGGGGGGGCGTTTGCAGTGTCTGCGGAAACCCTGAGAAGTCGAGCTGCTGGAGCGCCTGTCCTGTCCGAGCCGCTCCTCCTCCCCTCCTTCCCCACCAGCGTTCCAGGCCTTTTCCTGCCGTCCAATGTTTTCTTTTTCTTTTTAAAAATTTTTAATTTCCAGACGCGCTGGAATTTTCCTTAGGCAGTCACTGGGAGGCAGGGAGCCAATCACACTGTCCCGGCTACTTTTTTTCTCCCTCTATACATACACACACATATATATATATATATCTATCATACACATTCTTATTCAATAAATGTTTTTTTTCTAAATGCATTTATAAACAAAAATAACATACTTTTGTCTTTCTCTCGAAGTGGCGATTGCAAAGGGAAAAAGGGAATTGGGACTGAGGTTTTACCATTGAAACTTGCAAACGCTGTCTGCACGCACGTCGTTCGGAACGCCTGCAGGGCAGCGAGTTAGTGCTTCGTCTGTGCGCGTGTGAGAGTGTGTGTGTGTGCGCTGTGTGGTGTGTGTGCGCTTGTGCGTGTGAGAGTGTGTGTGTGTGTGCGCTTGTGCGTGTGTGAGAGTGTGTGTGTGTGTGTGCGCTTGTGCGTGTGCACGCACAGTGTTGCTCGTGTTGTGCAATTTACCCGTGCATGGCAGCCAAAGTGATAAGGGCGATGTATAAGGGCAATAAATGATTGGGAGATGAACTGTTGTTTCCCAACACGCTAAACCTAGGTCACAGTCGTTACTTCCTTGTTGCTACGAGAAAAAAAACCGTCAAGTGATCTTGGTCCCTTTGAACTGGCTGTTTGGAGAAAAAAAAAAGGCTAAACAGTTTTGGCCACTGTAAATGGTGAAGAGTTGACTGGTGGATGAGGTATATTGTGAAAAATAATTTGGGCGTTGTACCACTGCCGACCACAGGGGGCAGTATGTACATTCTTGTTTGCGTCTAAGGGGTACATTCACGTTTTTTTTTCGCTGGAGGGACTTAGGGCGCACCGAGGATTGGGCAGGAGGAGCCTGAATTCTCCCTCACGCCGTGGAGCCATTTTGGCTCAAGGTGGTGCACAATCTCATACAGAAGCACAGTAAACTGAGGAAGATAAGCTACTGACCCTGTTTACCGTACGGTATGTACGCCCGCAATACCCTCAGCGCCAGCACCTGGAGTGTGATGTCACGGTGAGAAAGGCCCTGCTGTGTAAGACTAGGGCCGGCTCACTCCAGCAGTGTAAGCTGCTGTGACCATTAGTGTTTAAGGGAGACTGGAGGTCGAAGGTCGAAGGTCAGAGGTGTAGTGGGTGTAGTGTGTGGAGTAACGTGGTCGATTGTCACTGAACTGCTGGTCGAATTCTCCCGATTGCCCGCACCTCTGCCTCTGCCCCTCTCCAAACACACCCTCTCTTCTTCTTCTTCTTTCTTTCTTTCCCCTCTCTCTATTTCTCCCTTCCCTCTCTCTCTCCACTCCGCTCCGCTGGAGCTTAGCTGTCCGTGGAGTCGGGGAAGGCGATTTCGCTGCCGAACACCGCAGAGCGGCGAGTGCGCGGTGGACAGCGAAGAACCAGTGTCGACGCGGTTGCAGGACTCATCGGGCGCTTGGCGCATCTGCGGAGAGGAGATGGAGGACGTAACGAATTTATCCAAGCTGTTCACTCAGGCTGGCAGAAGAAAAGTGGTGTACATTCATTGGCTAATGAGTTGGAGAGTGGTACACACTCATTGGCTGATGAGTGTGTGAATGCTGCATGCTCATTGGCTGATGAGTGTGTGAATGCTGCATGCTCACCATTGGCTGATGGGTGGGTGAATGCTGCATGCTCATTGGCTGATGGGTGGGTGAATGCTGCATGCTCATTGGTTGATGGGTGGGTGAACGGTGCATGCTCATTGGCTGATGGGTGGGTGAATGCTGCATGCTCATTGGCTGATGGGTGGGTGAATGCTGCATGCTCATTGGCTGAATGGTTGGAGAGCAGTGCGCAGGTGTAATTACCTTGGCCAGTTTGGTCTCGCTGGCGCAGTTCCTGTGAAGACAGTGCTGCAGGGCCAGGTACACCTTCTCCTGCAGCCGCTGCACCTTCAGGGAGTCCGTCAGCCACAGCCGGTCTGCAGGAGGAGCAGGGGGAGCAGCAGGGGCAGGAGGAGGAGGAGCAGGGTCAGGAGCAGGAGGAGGAGGAGGAGGAGAGGGAACAGGAACAAGAACAGAGGTCACAAACTGAGCTGTGCACTAGTCGGTCTAAAAAACTTCCCTGTGCAAGAGGGCCACTGAATGGATCAGTCAATGTGTGTGTGTGTGCGTGTGTTTGTCTGTGTGTATATGCATATGTGTGTGTGTGTGCGCATGTGTATAGTGTGTATGCGCGTGTGTGTATAGTGTGTATATGTGTGTGTGTGTGTGCGAGTGTGTATGTGTGCGCGCACGTGTGTGTGTGTGTGTGTGTGTGTGTGTGTGTGTGTGCGCCTCAGGCTCACCTGGTGACAGGAGCACGGCGGCGCTGAACAGAGCCATCTCCTCCTCTGTGAGCTGCAGGCGGCACAGGCCTTTAGCCAGCTCGTACATGGAGCTCACCAGGTCATCACATCCTGCACAGGGAAACACAGAAACGCAGAGCGCGTTAGCAAGCTGCAGCTAGCGCAGCGCACGCATCAACTGCAGAACACAACAGAGTCCAGCTGCAGCGAGCGCCAGCAACATCGACAGGAACAGAACGCAGAGCGCGTTAGCAAGCTGCAGCTAGCGCAGTACTCTCTGAAGCAGTAACATAACTGGATTAGCCAGGAGCAGCTTGTGCTAGCTAATTACCAAGCTAGCACTTTCATAATGTGGTCTGTCTCTTAGCCAGCCAGCTAGCCAATGCTTGTTCTCAGACCACACAGCTAAGCACGAACAAACACATTTCTGAAGCTCCTCCAACAACGTTAATATGAGGCCTCCTTTATTTCTCGCCAGAGTACGAAAACGCATCTCTCTCTGGACGGGTGAGCTCCCAATTCTGTTTCACCGACAGAACGAACCCGCTGCCACTAGATTGATGAGACTAATAAACAGGTCACAACTAGGTCACGGCATTCACTTCATTGTATTTATTTTATTTTTTATTTATTTTGAACCCGAAACGGTATTGCGTTACGCGGTACGAACACTGGGAACGGAAAGCCGCAGGAACCCAAACGGGCCTTTGTCTGAGCGAAGCCGATTCCAGGAAGACGCCAGGGACGAATAAGAACGGGCCCTTCGCCAGCGACGGCCCCGGAAGGCCCCCCCACCCCCCCACCCCGGCGAGACGTATCCAGGCAACCGACCAGGGCCACGTCGTCATCGCAATGACTCAGGATCAGGTTCCCCGTGCCCGTATCCTGACCCTATCCTAAATGGCAAAAACTGATCCCCGGTCAGTTTGTGAATAGAGGCCCTGGGGAAGGGGGGGGGGGGGTGGGCTTTAATCGCATAGAGTGGGGGCCTTAAGTGAATTTTGGGACCCTGCCTTCGGCCCAGTAGTCACGGGGGGGGGGGGGGGGGGGGGGGGAGGGGTTGTCTTACCAAGAGCCTTGAAGAGTTGAGGTCCGGCAAACTTGCCGTCGAAGAGCATGGTGTGGTTCAGCGGGTTGTAGGCACGACACATGCGGATCAACAGCACCTCCAGGCAACCTATCAGCCAATAGGAGACAAGAAGGAAGCGTTCGGTGATAAACAGAGAGCGACAAAAAACAAAGAAAGAGCAGGAGAGACGGAGGGAAGAGGAGGAGGAGGAGACCCGGTTAGCACAGGATTCCACTGCATCAGACAGAGACAGGCTGTGTGTGTGTGTGTGTGCGTGCGTGTGAGTGTGTGTGTGTGTGTGTGTGTGTGTGTGTGTGCGTGTGATGTGTGTGTGTGTGTGTGTGTGGCGTGTCGAGTGTGTGTGTGTGTAGTGTGTGTGGTGTGTGTCGTGTGTGTGTGTGTGCGTGTGGTGATCGTGTGTGTGTGTGTGTGTGTGTGTCGTGTGTGTGATATGTGTGTGTGTGTGAATCAGAGTGTGTGTGTGTGTGTGTGTGTGTGTGTGAATCAGAGTGTGTGTGTGTGTGTGTGTGTGTGTGTGTGTGTGTGTGAATCAGAGTGTGTGTGTGTGTGTGTGTGTGTGTGTACATGCGTCAGTGTGCGAGCCTGTGAATGGGGCGTAGCAGCCAGGTTAGCCTGTCGGTGCTGACCCGCTTTGAGGAGGATGATCTGGTCGTTCTGGCAGAGGTCCATGAAGCCGGGGATGCGCTTGGCGAACTCCACCACGTACTGGATGGCGTTGGTGATGTGATGGGCGCACTGCTGCCACATCCACTCGGCAGACTGCGGGTTCAGGGTGGGGGGGCGGGGCAGAGGGAGGGGCCAACAGTGATGATGTCACAAATGACTTGTCGTTCCAATCATTGACCATTTGTCTGAACAAATCCAAAGGCTTGAGCAAACTCTGCGAATGCTAAACTAAGCTAAACACAGTGACTGGTTCAAACGAGTCGGTTGCCAACACGGGTGGAAAGTCCAAGGGGTCAGTAAGTAAAAGTTCACGGGATTCTTCCACCCGCGAACTCAGCCAGCTGATTTCACTCATCAGGGCTACCTCCCGGCTGAAGAATTGTGCTAATTAGCAAATTTAGGTGATTGGAAGAAAACATTGGGGAGGACTTTCACTTTCTGAACTTTCTTTTCCACCTCTGTGGAACCCCACCAACTTTTGGTCACGTAAAATGCTTAGAGCTGGCCAACCCAGTTCCTGGATATTTACCGTCCTGTAGGTTTTCACTCCGACCCCAACAGAGCAGGCCTCATTCAGCAGCCAGAGATCTTGTTAGAGATCTCAGTAGAGTAGAGTGAAATGAAAGCCTACAGGACAGTATATCTCCAGGCACAGGGCTGGGCAGCCCTGATCTAGGCCCCGGCCTACGTCCTGGTCTCTGTGGCGTGCCGGGCCGGCGCAGGCCTGCGCTCACCTTGCCCTGGAAGGCGCGCGTCTCCTCGGGTGTGTACAGGTTCCAGGTGAGCCTCCTCAGCTCCTCGGCGCTGTACTGACACGTCTCCAGGTGGGACTTGACCACGTTCTGCGCGATGTGCTCTGAGAGAAGAAGAAAAAAAAACGTTCACGTCAACGGCGAGCCGGTCACGCGTCTCTTTCGCTGCGCTCACATGACACCGCTCACCTGGCACCGCTCACCTGCAGCAACGCCTGGCGACGCCAAACACGCGCCTTCACAGGAACAGCCTGACAGACCTGACTAAGGTTTCTGAGGTAGGAATCAGCTGCGGGCGTGCTACGGCTACACCTGAATTCCTCTCGCTCACGGCACAATGGCGCACAAGCCCCAACCGCTAACCGCTAACTCCGGAATTTCACAGGGAATTCAAAAACTGTCAGTTAGAGTGACAAACTGCCATTGCCCAAACCGGTTTAAAACATCAAACACCTGTTTCAACACCTGGGAGCCTTTTACCAGGCTGAGAAGGGAGGTGTAATGCAGGCTCATAGCTGCACATGCTCTAACCGATACACACCCAGCACACACAGCCACTCGGAAAGCAAAGAGCCAGGAGCGCCCCCTGCTGGTCACTGACCTGTCTCCAGCTGAGACAGCTCCTCGGGCAGGGCGTCCAGCGGCGAGTGGTCGAAGAGGGCGGTCTCGTGCAGCAGGTCGTACTCGTGCTTGACGTGGCCGCCGTCGCCGACGTCCAGGCCGCACTGCTCGGGGGAGCTGTGGGAGGACAGGCTGCTGCCGCCGCTGCTCCCGCCCCCTCCGCCCCAGGCCACGCCCCCGCAGGCTCCGCCCAGCAGCTCCAGGCCACAGTAGCCGCCGGCGCCCTCGGGCGTGAGCGGCAGGTCGAAGAGCAGGCCGTCGGGCAGCGTGGCGATGTCGTCCAGGTCGCTGAGGGCGGCGCTGGAGCCGCTGCTCAGGCCGCCGTCCTCGCCGGACTCCTCCTCCTCCTGCGTGGCGCCCGCCAGCGCCGCGCAGCCCGACTGCGACTGCTGGTGCTTCTGCACCTCCGCGTACAGGCTGTCCCGCTGCTTCTTCGACATGCGGCCGAACTTCACCGCTGCAGTGCGGGCGCGACAAACACACACAAAAAAAAAAAAACAGGCGCAAAACCATTAAGGCCAGTCTAGATTTTATCCCGTTCAGAAGTTGTTAACGAGAGAGGAGACGTGTTTGAAGAGCGGAGAGGAGCAGTGTTCTGAGAGCAGTGTTTGAGCAGTGACAGGTTCTGAAGAGAGAGCAGTGTTCTGAGGGAGGGAGAACAGTGTTCTG
>NC_057935.1:58961724-58971724 GCF_018555375.3 Anguilla rostrata
TCTAGTTAAGACTATTCTATTCACTTTTGTACATTCACAACAATTGTAAAACACTAGCAAACAGGCGGGTCTACAAATTGTGAACTGCGCATGTCGCCTTTTCTTGGCTCGTTTTTATTTGCAAGAGGTGTGTGAATTAATTACAAAAGGACAAACAGAAACAGTTGTATTTCTATAAAGTGCTTCGGTCGTTTACTTATTTTAACCGCGATGCTGAAACAGCGACTTCAAAAGTTAGCTACAAGGTTACACTTTGTACGCACGATTGATACCCGTTTAGACGAGCTCAATCTTACTTATAGAAAGCGTATGGCGTGACGGGCCTTTGAATTATTTGACGTTCGAGTGTGTGAAAGATAACACTCGCATTCCCCCCGCATCAAGGTCGAACTGATTTATAGATTTAAAAAAGAAAATAAACAGATCATGACTGCGTGCAACAGAAAATGATTCCTGCAACCCCATCCAGTCCCTCAGCGCCCCCGCCCCAACCCTCCCTGTTCGGTGTTATATAACCGCAGTCCGATCGCATTCCACGAGCACACTCATTCAGGCAGGTCACCCTAGCAACGCGATGGCTCCCCCTCCGTTCTTTCTCATTGGCCCTTGCGTACGTAATATCCCCTGTGATTGGCCATTTCAGGCGCCGCTCAGCTCCGCGCAGCCATCAGGCTACGAGGGCGATCTGTCCTACTGACACACTTTTCCAGTTTCTCATTCAGCAAAGGGGGAGGCGCGTGGGAGGCGCCCTATAGGATGGACAATCTTTTCGTTCGGTTTTTTCTCTCTTCCGTTTTGCCGTTTTAAGGTGGAACTAAATGGAATCACGAAATGCCAAGCCACATTAAAGTGCAAAAGCACATTACATAAGTTTCGCATTGTTTTAAACAGAATACCACAACAATAAGTCACTCCGATTCAGTTAGTACGTTTAACACGCATGTAACATATCTCCCAGAATATAATGGGCCATACATTTTTTTTTTTTACAGCCTATGCATTAAAAGTGAAGAACACCACAATGGCAACCGCAAGTTACACTGCATTTTAATTTGCGGCAGCGTGTCAACGATTCGGTTACAGTTTGAAATGTCATCTACCGTTCCACCTCACGAGAAGAAAGGTAATACAATAAACACTAACTAGCATACGAGAGACGGCATGCCTACTCGTATGTCTAGAGACATTCCCATTAAAACATAAAGAACCCTGTGTTTTCAACACGCCAGTGCCCTTGTCCTAAGTTTGAGTTAATATATAGCCTACGTTATCACCATACAAAAGTACACCTTTACATTTGCAAAAGTCATCCACTTTGGCCTATATTGCCCACTATACATCAGGAAATTTTAAAGAAAGATCAATAAATGCAACCGATTTCACTTAAGAATAATTTCATTTGTATTCGTTGCTATGTCTTCTATCTTTCTTGAGTCAGACAATATCCCCAGCCAAATAACAATCAATAAATTACACTTATTCTTAACGTCAGAAACAATTACATAATATACGACAATGCAGAACAATGCTGCACTTTGCTATTCAAATATCCTTCACAACGTACGTAAGCAAATTCACTCCCAAATAGAATCACGCATCGAGGAAGTCCCTTACGTGTGAAATTTTCTGCCCCTAATGAAACGTGATCTTTTTGTGTGTGTGTGTGGGGGGTGTAAAATAGGGTGCACTTATTACCCGGAAACTCTTATATTTAGCATGTCCTGCTCTTCATTTTATATGACAAAACGACATGGCTGTTTTCTGCACTAAAGTAACACGCTGGTTTGAAAACCCGCAAAACCGTGACTAACAGAAACCGCAAATGGAACTGGGTTACACAACCACTGTGTGTAGTAATAAGCTTTGATCTGAACAGTGAACGTTAACACCTTTTTTTTGGTGTTTCCAAGTAGCCTACAGATTAGCATAAACTGGCCCCATCAAATTCTTAACAGTAAGAATCCTTGAAGAAACAGCATACATATCACAACTTAATCAATGCATGAAATAGCTAATCTCAACCAATAAAAAATTAGATATTCTTCTTATATATTATTTCCAACCACTGGTCTATTGTACACAAGGATGGGGTGGAGCACTGAGCACTGAGCACTAAGACTGTTTTTTTTTGTGGTTTAACTGAATTATTACATTACATTACAAAAACGGTTAAGATTCTCAGCCCTCTCACCCTTCAGAGACATTTTTTTAAAAAAGGAACAAAGAAAAAAAGCACAAATTTAAAAAAGGACCCTAAAAGTGCTCCTGCTCTTTTCTGTCCCGAAAAACGTAATCGGTAAAGCGCGTTTACCAGCCTTAGACGCCATTGGTCCTTGAACTGGTGCTCCTGCCGCGTCAGCCAATGAAACGCTTAGTCTATCAGTCAGTCAGTGTGTCAGTTGGTCAACCGGTTCACCCGGCAACCTTCCGTTCCCACAGTAACAAAGAAACGCAAAACCGCCAGGTGCTGAGAGGGCAGCCGCGCTTCCATCAGGCTTCGAGCAACAGGGGCTAACCTGTTAACTGGCCAAAGGTCCTGTTTGCACTGCATTCTGGGATTTCCCCCCCCTCCTCCCCACCACCTCCAATTTTCCCTTTCTTTTACGAAACGCAAACTGCCGATGTATATTTTAACCCATATTGCCTCGTGCCTGAGCACACAGCTTCCACACCGTGCTCGAGTACCTGTGTACGGTTGGCTGGCAACAGCAATTCCGCTGACCGCCTGGTTGGCCGGAGCCAACCCTCATGACCTTTGACCTCCGACCTCGACGGCGGGGCGACCCGCCGCCGGCATCATCACCACGACGCCTCCAGTCTATACGCTCAGACTGGGCGATAAAAAAGTTTGGCATTGAGCCTGGAAACTCCACGCTCTCTCTGTAACAGCCTGGGGGGCCTGAGGTTATTTTAGCATGGAACAGCCGTTCAACTTGAAATTCATGGCTACATAAGGGGAGGGCGCGGGGTCCGTCCACACCACACAGCCAGCGCCCAGGGGACTTAGCGGGGTCCAAAAATAGACACGCGCTCCACAGCTCAACGCACGCAAGGCCACCTTTCAACGGCCCGTCACTTTCAAACCCGCTCAAGGTATCGCGGCCTCCTCTCAACGTGGAGACATTCACGAGTTTCGCAATTCTGGCGTCCAGATTACACCCGCTGTGACTGACTGGTTGCCACGGAAAACATGTTTGTTTTCGTGTTCAAATTTCACGTTCAAGTTCAAATTTCGAACTCGGATTCCCTAGCAATTTGTAAAAAAAAAAAACACACTGATACAACACGTATTTGTCTTTTTCTGCATACCACAAGCAGTGCTATAGTCCTGACAAACTGACTGTGTGCAATCATATCCACTCAAAATGGACGGGAAGGATTGGGGCAATTTGAATATTTCCAAGAAAAAAATTCAAAAGATTTTTAAAAAATTGATTGATATCACATTGATATCTTCTGTTTGGGTGTACGGACCGATGGGCAGCGAGTCGGTCTCCAGACCCCTTGTGGCTTTTGGAAATCTGGGGCTCAGGATGTCCTGTTGAGAGGACAATGCACACTCCCTCCCACCCCCACTGTGACCCCCCCCCCCCCCCCAAAAAATAAACAGCCATACGCACTGTGACGCAGAAAATGGCCCCCGACCCACTCTGACACAGCCGCCCATCGCTCCATGGCAACGGTGCCCCAATAACCAAGGAGTTCGGCCCCTCGAAACGGAAACGCAGACCCGTGCTGCAGCACACTTGTCAGCCTGCTCAGCGGGGGGGGTTCTTCTTTGTGTAATTCACTTAGATGGAACCAGCCTGGCTTCATATATTCACTTGATTCATAAGGAATGTCAGCGAGACGGAGCTGTGACGTTTGTGACATCACGGTTCTCGGTCTGGGAATGGATGGCGGACGACGGCCAGGTCCAGCACCGTTGCTATCGCGCGACTTCGCGCCCTCGACGTTTCGAATTTTTCACCGTTAAGTCACTCCTGGATAAGAATCGGGATTATTCAGACCGCGAATGCCTGACGTGGAGGATTTGGTTATGTCAATGTCATAAGGACACACGCACGCACGCACGCGCACGCACACACACGAGCTTTAGTCCCCCTTTGACAGCTGGAAGCAGGGTGGAATAGAATGCTCAGCAGCAAGGCCAGTGGCCCCCAGCAAGGAAACGTATGGGGCCCAAATAACTGCCATTTTCCCCATTTAAGCAGTGAAAAAAAAAAAAATCACATCTCTGTTAGTTATGTCATTCCTGGTGGTACTGGAAATCTGTGATTAATTCTATACGAGCGTTAAGCCACTCACATTAACAAGGATGAACAGAATCCGTGCCTATAAAAGATACCATAATCCTCTTAACGCTTGAAAAAAAAGCCCAGACTGGAAGGTCCGTCTTTGCACGTTAATATTTCAGTATACCAGAAAAGTTTTTATTGAATGACACTCATTGCAAATAGAAAATGTTCGTGAGCTCTGATGCTTTGAGCTCTTTCGCTCAGGACTCCGCTGAAGTTCAAGTTGAAAATCCTCCAGCCGAACACACCGCGCTTGCCACCCGACCGCATGGGCTCGCACGTCCCCCGGCTGATGCTCCGCCTCCTCTCTCCTCCCCTCCCCTCCCCTCCCCAATCCCTCTCTCCTCCCCAAATGCTGTGTAATCCTGTGTGACATAACTGGGTCAATGGAACAGCCGCCTCTCTCTCGAGCGCTCACACAGCCGGCCATGCTGCGAGCCGACAACAACAACACGCAAAGCAACGCGCCCCCGAGCGCGCACCGCACATTAACACACTGACACACAAATCGGAGACCTAGCGCTCGACCGCTGCGGGAACGTTCACCGACCGAAAAATGTAACATTGCAAGCTACCTGTGCCCACTAATCGAATCATGTCATGAAATGCATTTTTTATTCATTTAAATAAAAAATATTAATGCAACACTCTTCACTCGTATTCAAATATGCGTGTGACAGTAACACAAATAGAAATACCAAAATGCATACTCTGAAATACATTATTATTATTAAAGCAAACGACTTCATTCTATGCAAATGTTTTCTTGCTGTCTGATGTCTATTTAACAATATGGACTGCGTAGTTTTGCCTCCAAATCGTGTCAGCAACGAAATGCATCCGCTTAAAACATGCATCCCTACTCACTTTGGAATTTCCCCCAATACTTTTAAACATGAATGAACACTGGTCGAATATGAATTCCATCCAGCACAAAAGGAAAACCAGCCACTGTCCAGGCAGGTGGTGAAACGCGCGAGAGCTAGCAAGTAAGTTAATCGCATTAGTAGCGCCGCTTGGTGCTGCAGGAAATGTCAAAACACAGCTAGCACTTCTATATCACGCAACGACACGGAATAAATGCACTCTTAGGATAATACAACAAAGCTAAAGTCTATGTAAAAGGCACTTAAAAGAAAAATAAGACGTGCGATAATTTAAAAATAAAAACTCACCTCTCATTTTGATTACTTATCGTCTTCGAATGGCACAACTCCGGCGCATGAAAGTGAAAAAATATTTAGCTAGCTATGAAGCTAGCTGTAAAGCTGGCTAAAATAAAACTTGTGATCTTAGCTCCAAACGAAAGCGATTAGCATTGCAAAAAAATATAACAAAAGGGAAAACAAGTCCTCATACGTTTCCTAAAACGCGCCCATAAGTGAAATACACAAGTATTCGTCTTTTCCCCTTTGGTTGCTAACTAGAAATATTTTCTCCAGTGCGAATATGCGACATGTGTTTACAGTCAGATCTCTCCACCTCTCTTTCCTTGCCTCTCCCTCTCTCTGTCTTTCGTTCTCTCTCCGTAGCTAGCTAACCTACTTTCGACGCGTGGACTCTCACATGATCTCGCTCCACGGGCCCGCCTCGTGCCCTGGGCTTCGGAGGCGCGCGCCCTGTCGCGCGCTTAAGGAGGACTTCAGGAATTACATGGCGTGAGAATGGCAATGTCCCGCAGTGACTTCGAGCGTTTTTGCTCGCGTTAAATTAAAATATACAATTTATTTATATATGATACTTTAAATAACATAATTATTACCAGTGCAGCACATACAGTGTCTTAACATTGTCATCCCCAGAGCTGTGTGTAAATCGTGACAACTCTCAAGGCTATGAAACGTAAACAACCAACTTATTTAAATTTGCTACGTTTAACGCCCGGAGACATTTTTAGACGCTGGGTCCTGGTCAACCTGAAATTCATAAGCATTGTTTTATGCTTGTAATTTCCATTTATTGACTTTAGATAAAACTGTCAACGTGCACCAAAAAGATGTCCAAGCAGTGCCAGAAACGTCTGTAATAAACGTTACAAACAGCAGTCGCGTGGTGGATGGCGGAAAAAAGAGGATGTTTATTATTCTCTTGTTTGTTGATATCCTACCTAGTTCCTTTCTTTTAAATAACTTGTGTTGAAATTCCAAAATAGGTAGAGGAGTTTGTTGTTTTACCTCGGCTTGCAGCCGTATCAGCCATTCACTGCGAGCCAGCTGTGCTTTCGAAAGGCGCACGGAACAAGCAGGCCACCAGGACGAAACTCCCGTTTGAAATTCAGCGAGTCTCCCCAGATATCAGCAAACAATTCAGAATTAAGGGGTGATGCGATTGCCTTTTCAAGAAATCATAGAAAATTATGAGCCTTCTGGGGGGGGGGGGGGGGGGGTTGGCCATGTAGACAAATTTGCAAATGCCTTGTAGCGTATGTATGTATGTATGTATGTATGGATTTGTGTATGTGAATGTATTATGTATGTATGTGTGTGTTTGGATGTATGCATGTATGTATGTGCATGTACGTGTGTACGTATGTATGCTTGTATGTCTGTATCTATGTATGAGTTTGTATGTATGTGTGTGTGCACATATGTCTGTATGTAGCCATGTCTTGCAAGTGAGGGGGTGGGGGGGGGGGGGTGAGCAGATGACGCATGATTGGCTGTGTGCTCTATTCTCGCACAGTCTGCTAAATAAACACAGTGAAAACTGAGAGAGAGAGAAAGAGAAAGAGAGAGCGCTAGGGCTGGTGAGAGAGAGAAACAGGGAGAGAGACAGAGGGAATGAAAGAATAAGAGAGAGAGAGAAATATTTTTTTTTTGAAGGAGAGAAAGAGAGCAAGAGAGAGAGAGGGACCTGTGTTTTGAAGTTGTTCCAGTGACCTTTGGTATGCACTTACTGTACGTCGCTTTGAATAAAAGCGCCTGCCAACTAAAATGTAATGTAAAGAGAGACATGCAAAGAGCAAGAGAGTGAGAGAAAGACAGCATGAGAGGGAGAGAGAGGGAGAGGAGAGGGAGAGAGAGAGAGAGAGAGGGGGAGAGGGAGGGAGGGGGGAGGTGATGCAATGCCCTCCTGGGGGCTTGGTTATGAAACAGGGAGAAGGGAGATTACAGTAAGTGGGTTAGTAGAGCAGCGCTGAGGCGGAGGCACTGTTACTCGCAGGCTCTCTTCTCTTTCACCCCCCCCTTTCCTCTCTTTCTTTCCCTTTGTTATTAACACAGCCATTTTCTACCCTCCCACCCCTTCCTCTTCCCTCTGCGCCTCAGACTGCTCTTCACAAGGCCTCCTCCCCTTCTTCAGTTTTCCCAATCGCTTCCTCTTCATGCTTTAGGTGCCTTTAGTGTATTTTTGTCACCCGTACCCCCCCCACCCCCACCGTGACCTACTGTACATTTTCCACTCCCAACCCCCTCCCTCTGCCGTCTCTTCTTCTCATGTTTCTCCTCTCCTCTCACCCTCAAACACCCCCCCCGACACACACCTGCCCCCCCCCCCCCCCCCCCCGAACCCCCCAACCCCATAACTGAAGCCGGAGGGAAGTTTAGAACTCCAGGAAAAGCACAAACACCCTCGAAGGACTGCCGCCTCGCACACGCGGCGCGCTGGCGTCCGTCGATGATGGCGGTGGCTGTGATTGCTCTGATCGCTGCGTCCGGCTGCCACGAACGTTTGCTTTCAAAGATATTAATTCGGACGCGCTTGTTATCGCAGAATGACGCACGAATGAGTAAAATAGCAGCTTTTTGTCCTGGACAAAACCCCCCAAAGCTGACGTCAAATATTTTAGCGGATCCGGCTAATGGTCTTATTTGTACTGTTCGTTTATATTTGTCCCTCCTTTTCCTGTCAGACGTTACACACACACACTCTCTCTCTCTCTCTCACACACACACACACACTCTGGTGTGCTTATTCACTCCCCCCCTCTTCTCCTTTTTTCCTTCTTCCTGCCCCGTCCGTTACCGCTTCACTCTTTTTCTTATCCTCCCCTCTTTCGCTCCCTCCCTGGCTCCCTCTCACTCACCGGTGACCCCATGACCCCAGGATCTTATATAACCGCATTGTTGCTAAATTAGGGAGAGGGAAAGAGGAAAGGGTGTGGGAGGGGCCCGGGGGGGGGGTGCCTGTGGGCTGCAGTGTATTATAGATGGAAATGTCCAGCGATTGGACGGGGGACGGGGGGCGGGGGGCAGGGGGGTGGGGTAGCAGGGGCTGAACAGGGGACGTGACGTTTGCTGATGTGCTGTAGGTTACCAGGGAAACAGGCGGTTACAGGAGGGAAGGGGGGGGGGAGACGCATCGTCCCTCTTTTACTCCAACATTTCGATATGAATGCAGCGCATTGTGCCACAAGCAATCATGTCCTTTTTGATCATTTATTTTTGTCATTACCTTGGTAATTTTTTACGCAATATTAGGCTTGTGGCTAGGGATACAAAATGTCATCTGCGAGCAGCCCGCCCAAACAGTAGAACAAAAAACATTATGAGCAGAAGGACTCTTGACTTGGAGGGGACGTTTACGTTGTACTGTAATCCACTTGTGTTTGCATTTGGTTTTTTGGGGGGCATGGGGGGCGGGGGGGTTGAGGTCTTCATGATCAACCTCACATAATGGACACATATCACCAGAATTTCAGGGGGGAGTTCAAACCTGAAACAAGTTTTTTTTTTTAGCTTGGAGGACTGAGGTGTCATGCTGACTAATACATACAGTTGTGTAGTTCTTGGCATTTTCATGCCAATGTGTGTGACATCACACGTAAACAATCCGGTTTTGTTAAGATCTGATCACCGCGCAACAGCAGTTTTATGTTTGCAAATACATCATCCCCCCCTTACAGACTTCTCTCTTGCAGAGGTCAAATGTCAAACATTACCTGGCTGAAAAAACACCGTGGCACCTGTACGGTAGTACCTGTAGTATTTTTTTTTTTCGGCAGATAGAAAAAATTGGGTCTTGGCTGCTGCGTCTGACTGCACCACGTGTCCCGGCTGCAGCGACGTGTCCCGTGTTCTAGAATGTATCCTGGAACTCTAGAACTCTGGGTGGAAACGGGTTGCATTGCATTACGTTACATGTGTTTGGCAGACGCTTTTATCCAAAGCGACGTAACGAAGTGCATTTCATGGTCATGGACAACTACAAAACACAGGTTCAATGAGCGTTGCTGCTGGGACATTGAACTCTGCCAAAACGAAGGATTCGAAATTGCGGTGCTGGTCTTCGGTCCTGAAAGTCCTGTTGTGTGGTCCTGTTTGTAGACGAAACAGGACTCAGTCCCCCCCCCACCCCCCCACCCTACGGCGGGTAAATCTCTGTGTTCCGTAGGGGAGGGAGCAATTACTTTTGGATCTTTACCTCTCCTTGCCATAATCCTCCCTCCCAGATCTCGCTGTCATCCAATTAATCGTCCTGTTGTCCGTGCTCAAGCAGTTCACTAATCCTTCTCCCCCGTCAACCCCCCCAAGGGTCCCTGCATTAACGATAACGATTCTGCCCCTGCCCCCCCCCACCCCGCGCCCCCGCACACGTGTCTGTCAGTGGGTCAGTGTGCCATCTCCCGGGTCTCCCCTTCCACGCGCTTCTCCTGAGCGCTCGCTAACGCCCGTCGATCGAGCGTCCGATAAGAGCCCTCAGACCAAGGCAGCTTCGTCCAGCGCGCGCTAGTGACACATCTTGTTTATTTTTTTGTTCTGCGC
>NC_057935.1:58974224-59006724 GCF_018555375.3 Anguilla rostrata
TGCCAGTCACACCGCCCACACACCTTCAATGCGTCCTTCCCTCATCCTTCCCTTCTTCCTCTCGGGAAAACTTATGCTCCTCGTTTGTGTGCCCTTCCTTTTCCAATCAATACGCTTGACAATCTTTCACCCCCGCTGTTTCCCTGTTTGCCTCCGCGAACTTCAATCAAAGTTAAGTGGTGCTGTTCGCCGCAACTTCCACACACGCGCTGCAAGCTTCACCGACTCACAGTAACGCGCGAATGAAGGGGAAACAGCGCCCCCCGGTGGCGAACAGCGGAGCCTGCGCCTCCACTGCGTCGCAGAGCGCAGAACACTACTGCGGCGCCCATAAAAATGAGAAAGGAAATCATACCGCGTCTACGACGGCGTAGATTAAAAAAGAAAAATGTAATGCGTGTGTGAACGAGAAAAATATGACGTCAGCAAGGCAGTTTTTTTTGAGCAATGCCTTAAACGACGATTTTAATGACATGTGATGCAGCGTTCTTTTAGACTTTGTACAAGGCACATGTGAAACTCTTACCAAAATTCATTACCTCTTATTTACCGGCAGCACTCAGAAATCTGAAACGCACCTGTCTGAGACGTGCATAGCCCGAAACATCAAAGTTAACACCGATTATGTAATAATTATGTAACAATTCATTCTTGTCCAGAAAAGAAAAAGGAAATAAATATTGCAGGAGCATAAAACATCGAGTCCTTAGTGAAGGGCTTCAGAAACCCAATGGCAACGAAAACAGAAACTTTCAATTAAAAGTAAAATACATAAAGGCTGAGGTGGTCAGATGGGATGGTGCTTGTGGAACGCCAGCTGCTGTGTGGTTTCCGCTCTTCCTGTGCAGAGCACATTCTCCACAGAGACAGAGCTTGCAGGAGCTCAGCACTGCGTCAGAACACACAGCTGTGAGAGAGAGAGGGTGAGAGAGAGAGAGAGAGAGAGAGAGAGTGGGAGTGAGAGAGAGGGAGAGAGAGAAAGGGGGTGAGAGGGAGAGAGTGGGAGAGTGAGAGGGAGGGAGAGAGGGGGGTGAAGAGTGAGAGGAGAGAGGAGAGAGAGAAGGGGTGAAAAGGAGAGGGGGAGAGTGAGAGGGAGGAGAGAGAGGAGGAGATGAGCACAGGAGAGGGAGTGAATCAGAAGATAAAACAGGAGAGTGAAGAGGAAACAGAAGGAGAGAGAAGAGGAGAGAGGAGTGAATAGAGAGAAAAGTGGAGGAGAGGAAAGAGAGGAGAGGAGAGTAGAGATAGAGAGAGATAGAGTATGAGGGTAAGAGTGGGGGTAACAGAGGGATGACCTATTTACTGCTGCGCGGTGAGAGATGACACACATTTCTGACCAGTGCTGAAGCTTGATTCAAACCATCAGCTTCTTCCCTCCGGCTGGTGGATTATGATTTTGTTGTTTAACTACTTTTACCGATAAAGATAAAGAATTTTATCTTCTTTGTTATGATGTCATCTGTACTGTATTGTTGTATTGTATTGTTGTGATGCCATCTGTATTTTACATTCTGAGATGCTGAATCTCCTGTCTGCAAAAAATTTAAAAAATGACCCCACGGTACTAATAAAGAGTTCTTGAGCACTGAAGAGAGAGACATACAGCCACCGACACACAAAAACACAAACTAGGAAGCGCACAGTCGGTACACAGACACGTACTAACTCTCTCTCACTCGCATGTGCAACCGCCCATACAAACAAGCACACACAATAGCAAACAATGCAAAAACACATGCGTACGCAGATGCATGTACGCCATAATGGAACGGTGTGGTGTGGCTTATGAATAGCAATGAAGGGGGATTGCAGTACTGGTACACGAACGTGTCAATGCCACCATCTCACTGCTAACCATTAGAGGGATAGTATAATCACAGTTACCTTATTTAGCTTTGAGCTAGGGGTAGAATCTATTCATTTCGCAATTAAATGAATGGTAAGTGTACTCCATTATACGCTCATGAATAAAGTGTGGAGGCTGTGTTTCTGAAACATTACACTTCATTAAACCTAATGCT
This sequence comes from Anguilla rostrata, assembly GCF_018555375.3. Taxonomy (NCBI): domain Eukaryota; kingdom Metazoa; phylum Chordata; class Actinopteri; order Anguilliformes; family Anguillidae; genus Anguilla; species Anguilla rostrata. The sequence continues at coordinate 58,976,246 of NC_057935.1, forward strand.
GTTTTTTTTTTCTCCCACAGCAGCAGCTTAAAACCCAAAGACAAAAAAACAAAAATACCCCCCTCCCCTCGAAACATTCAGTTACATAATGAAACAAACTGAAGCAAAACAGAAGGATTTAGGACAGGGTTCATTTATAGCAGAGAAACATCCGGGAAGCACTTGACGAACTGACAAATTTCAAAAGGAAATAAAAGACGAGGCTCGGATTAAGAAGGCAAACCGGTCGGAAAACAGACGGACAGGGAAGAAAAAGAAAAAGGAATGAAAGAAAGAAACAGAAGGCCGACGTGATGACAGCATCATGAGTAGACATCTTGACGTCGAGCTGATTGGTCAATGGCAGATGACGCCAGTGGCGGAGACATGCTCCAGCATAACCCTTTGAAGAGACGTTTTTTTTTTGTTCTTCAGTGTTTTTTTTGAACGAGTGAATCAGTGTTCTAGAACTCCACTGATTTTCAGTCACCAGCAGCGATTATTGCATCAGCACCAGAACGTTCAGCTAAGAACATTCTAAATCATGTCTCTCTGAGAACCTCTCGGCTCAGAGGGCTGAAGGATGCAGTCGGGCGATCGGTTGGCTGACCCGCGAGCCACTGGTCGTCATCCCCAAGGCTGCGGCTGGCTCCTCCCACACCACCGACAGAACCGACCTGCAGCAGTCTGTGATGTGCTCACAGGGCTAGCGTAGTAGCTAACTGACATTGGTAATACTGCACGGGTGCTTGCTGGCGTGGGAATGCTGTTAGCCTGGCGCAGCTATGCTACTTACGTAACTCAGGTAGATGCACTTATGTTCTCTTATGCTATAAGTCGCTCTGCATAAGACGGCTAAATGGATGTAACTTAATTCAAACCCTGACCTCCATTTCCTCTCCACACCTCTCGCACTTCGCAAGAAAGCACAAAGAACTGTTAACCAAAAGCAATAGGCTACACATGCTAACTTTCAGTTCGGCCAACGTTCAGTGTGTGTTTTTGTTTTTTTTTCCTTCGCTGGTACGTGGTCTGGAGAGTTCATCCATGTCCCCAAAAGTGAACTCAGCAAACCGCGCTTGGAAGAAAAGTTAAACTTGACAGAATCTGGGCCATTGTCTTGATACGATTGTGAAGATATTCTACACTGTGAGGTACAGAAACCCCGCCGTGACTCTCGGCCTGTTTCTCCCTGTGCGGATTAATAATGAAAGCAAGTCAGGTCATCTCAGCAGGGAATAAATTATCTCTTTTTCTAATGGATACACCAGTTGATTGGCAGGTCTTACTGTGCAAAGAGTGGGGGTGTGATTTGTGGCCATATGTGTGTGTGTGTGTGTGTGTGTGTACATAATGTGCTGAAAGGTAATATGTGCTCTGATAAGATATGGGGGTTGGAAAGGTAATTAGGGTATTCCACCGATGGCCTCCCTGTCCATCATCACTGTGATTCGCTGGAAGAAACGGCAACAGCTAAATGAGCATCATGGACACTCCCTGCACAAATGCACAAAGATACATCCACATACACACACACGGACACACACAGACACAGAGAAACACACACGCACAGACACAAATGCACACAGACAAACACACACACACACACACACACACACACACGGTGAGGAGTCTGACTGCAGTGTTAAAGTGATAAAAGCTTTTCTTCAATACTTTTCTGTTCATCTGAGCTCTTCTCAGTTTGCCCTCTCTCTGTGCGAATATGTGTTTTATGTGTGTGTTGTGTGTGTGTGTGTGTGTGTGAGCGTGTGTTCGTATATATTTGTTTGTGTGTGTTGTATGTGCATGGGTGTGTGCGCGTGTGTGCTTGTCTGTGTGGGCGTGTGTTTTGTCTGTGCGTGTGTGTGTGTGTATGTGTGTTTTTGTGCATGTGTTTGCTTGTGCCTATGTGCATGTGCGAATACTTGGGTGTATGTGTATGTGCGTGTGTAGGTGTGTGTGTGTGTGCGCGTGTGTAGGTGTGTGTGTGTGCGCGTGTGTAGGTGTGTAGGCGTGTGTGTATGTGTATGCGCGTGTGTAGGTGTGTGTGTGTGCACGTGTGTGTGCATATATGTGTGTAAGTGCACATTTGTGTTCTCAGTTCTGAAGTTCCCCTCAAGGCTCAGCGAGATTCCTGTGGGGGTTCACACGAGCAACTCAAAACTGCCCTCAGTGAGGGGGGATCAGGACCCCCCCGTCAAACCCCAATCTGCGCCGGAAAAGGAGATGAGTAATCCCACGTCACCCACGGCCCGCGACTCCGCGAAGCGACAGCGCGAACGGGAACGCGAGCTTCCAGCGCCCTCGCCATCTGCCCACGGCGCTCGTCGTCATGGCGTCACGTCGTCGCATCGTCACGGCGCATCTCAAAAAAGCGGCTTCGCTCAATTAGCCCCCCCCCCCCGGCTCGCCCTACCCGGGGACTCACTGAGCGCTGATTACCGCCAAGCGTGACACAATTAGACATCATTAACGACGAGCGTCGCCGTGGAAACACGTGTAATATCGCTCCTCATTTCTGCTTACAAAACCAGCACGCGGTTCGCAGGGCAGTCATCTATTCGGCAGCCCCGTATGGAGACATACGATTGGCTGTAGCTTCGCCCCGGGAAGGAGGGATCTGTGTAGGCTGCGATTGGTCGGATCTCATCGCTAACTGGCGATCCCCACTGGTTTGTTTGGGCCCTCTGAAAGTCAGCCTGCGGAAAGGCCGTGTGTGAAGGGTCTTCCTCTGCCTCCCGTCTGTGTGAGCTCAGCTCGCGGACCGCAGCGCGATGAGGAGGGGGGAGGAGCCTAACGACGCGCGTTTCCAGAGCACGGGACGTCCCGGCTCCGATCCACGCCCCCGGTTTTTGAAAAGGTGCACGCTGGTGATAAACGCAGAGCTGCTATTACACGATGTTCAAAGCACTTTGTACTCCACCGGGGAAGAATGTTTTGTTAATAGTTTTTTTTTTTGTGTGTGTTGCACTGCCATCACAAAGACTACGACTGTTTGCAATTACACACAGAGATCAGGCAGGATGATAGATGATGACTGTAAACGTGGCTAATTGACTAGCGGCTTTCAACACTTTGCCTAGCAACCTAAAAGAGCTCTTTCTTTCTCCCTCCCTCACACACACACACGCAAATGCTCAATACAGCAGCACGTCATAGCCTCTAATGTAACCGGACACATAATGAAGCCGCTATCAGCCACTATTGCTGGTGTTCCACTCGTCAACTGTTGTCCATTTTTGCCCCAGGTGTCGACCGCCCGTCATCAGAAACAATGGGGAATCGCTGGAACTGTCTGATTGGTTGAGCAACTGATTTCTTCGGTTCTCTTGTGCTGTTGTTGTTGTTGTTGCCGTCGTTATGGTAACCGCACCAACAATCTAAAAGGAGGCCTTTTGCCTTTCGCCTCTTCAAAGGCTCAGTTTGGTTGGCACACAGGCAGTCCTGCTGCCAATCAAAGTTTGACCGCTGGTCGCTCGCTCCCTTGCGACGGCTCGCGTCTGAAAGGGCACCTCTTCACCCCTACGTCCGGCTCTGGCACCTGCTCTCGATTTTAAACACAGCCCATTCATCCGCACCTCCATCGCCCCACTTATGGGATTACGCCTCATCTCGCAAAAGCCAAGCAAGGTTTTTGGGCCAACTTTTACTTGAAGAGGGGGAAAGGGGGGGGGGGGGGCATGCGCAATTTCCTGATTCAATTTAAAAAATGTTCTACTACAAACACTTAACCAATCCCTCCATTAACAAAACTGTGCAAAGGCATCAAGTTGAGGTAATAGTCCTACACACAATGGAAAAAAACATCCCTTCCCCACCCCCAGCTTCCCATTTCGCTCATTCACATGTTTCACAAAGACCACGCAATGGAACAGCACCACACACACACACACACACACACACGCATGCGTGCACGTGTACACACGCTTCCCATTGCGACAAACAACTCTCGTTTCCGCAAAACAGCCATGACCGGAGAGCAGAGCGGTCATAGGTCATAGGTCATAGGTCAGCAACAGAATGCTTTACGTGAACAGCGTCGCATTGTCAAGTTCAGAGTCATAGAAAGAGGGAGGGGGAAAGGAAAAGTTTCCGACAGACTGTGGTTTCACACATACGCACACACACACACACACACACACACACACACACACACCAGGGCCCAGGGTTCAACATCACACCGTTGATGACAGAAACAGACGATACCGCTCGGCAACCTTTACAATACAAATGAAAAAGGAAGCGAGAACAGGCGCTTCTTCTGCCATAAAAAGGTCTGTCATACCCCCCCCCCCCGCCCCCCCCCATTTCGCTGCGCTTCGGGTTCCCCTTGATGTGGCGTTTCTATACGTGACTGAAGCAAGGTGCACAAGCACGTAGCGAGGACAGCCGAGCCCAGCAGCTTTCCGTTTCAAAATTAATTCATTCAACCAGCATCATACAACAAAAAAAATAAAAAATATATACAAATCAAGCCAATCAGACAAAAAAGAAAATACTTTTTTTTTTAAAAACCAGAAAAAAACACAAACAAAACAACATAACAGACTAAAAAACACTAAACTAAAAAAAATAAATAAATAAAAAAACTATTGAGCAACACCAAACACCCAGTCATTGCGGATTTCAATTCCTGTCAGAAGAACCGCGCGTTCACACACCACAGACAGTCAGACCGCATTCGCGTCATTTTGCAATGCAAACGCGCCTTCTGGACGAACGTCGAAGCCCTCAGGCATCAACACTGGACCTTTATTTAAATAAGCGTCGCGTGAAAAGCAGAACGGGGCTTGTGTGCCTGGCCACAGCTTGCACATTCGGGCAATGATGACCGTTTCCACGACGACTCACCGCACGGTAAGGGACCGCTCACGAGGAGACGCCGGTTGTGTTCACCATAATGATAAATAATTATGCAACGTTATGTAGGAAATGTTTGGCACTGCAGGCACTGTGTATGACTGCTGGTAGAGCAATGTTGAGTAAGCTTCTACGAGGGCGTTTCAGAATGGAAAAATAGGCTACTGATGTCCAGACCTGGGTGGAATATGTGTTTGTACATCAGCTTAATGGATGACATTAACATGTGATAACACTCCTCCAAATCCCTGAGAACATCGAAAACTAACCAAAAGAAGGGATATGTTATCGATTAAAATGTACAACACTCATAAAAAAAAAAGATATTTCTGGATATAGTAAAAGGATATTTTTGTTCTGAATATTGATGTTTCCTCATTAGAACTGTCAGTAATCTGCACGCAGGACATCTGGTTTCATCAATGCTGCTTGCTATGAAGCAGATCATTTCTTTGCGTATCATATCATTTTAAAAATGAAAAAGAAAATGTTGATCATGACACTGCGATTATTTCTACTTTAAGGCTGACTATCAATTCTGCAACTGTTTTCAAATATAAAAATAATTTTTAAAATATATAAATACATTTTTTAAAAACACGTTTGGATTATGAACCATGTTTAAAACCAGACTTAACCCTTTAAGGTGCAATGTGGCAAATATGTGGTTAGAATGTTCTTAGCTGAACATTCTAATGCTGACGTAACAATCACTGCTGGTCACTGCTGAAATCAGTGGAGTTCTAGAACACTGACCTGGAATTTTGAAAAAAATAAAATAACATTCCAAAAATGGTCTCGGATACTGTACACAGTACTCAAGGCCTTTCAGTTAACACTTGGACTCAGCATTTGATCTAATCCCTATTGCACTTTAATATTGTAGAAACAAAACTGTTTAAACTGCAGTAGAAAATCTAAAATGTTCTCTAATTTGATAAATTATTATTATTATTATTATTATTATTACTAATAATAAATTTATGAAAAATGTCACAGTGATGCAGGTTCATTATGCAATAGAGTTAATGATAGCTGATATGAAACAGTGACAGGGCATTTCCTGTTAAGCACTGTGCTTGTAACATGGAGGACTTCCTCAGTTAGCCGCCACACTGCACGGTTTGGGACCCATTTAGCCACCGCTGAGACAGCCAGAGAGTCTCTTTCATTCTGAGCACACACACAACCGCTAAGTAGCCAGGCTAATTAGACTGCGGCACAATGCGTACACAGGCAAGCGGTTTCAATGAAAGCGCGGGGGGGGGGGGGGGACAAGTGCACATCTCCAGTGAAAATACAAAAAGTTTTAAATTCTCGCTTTTGAGAAAAAAAGCAAAAAAAAAAAAAAAGGACGATGAGCCAGGTCTGCACTTCGTGTTCAGAGGCACAAAAGCGCAAAAGACTTCATGAGTCCAGGGGGGTCTGAGGGAACATTACGCGCTGTGCGTAGGCCGAGGGAACAACCACAGCACCGTTTCCAACTCCTTTTCAAAGTCACTTTGACCTTTTCCATAACCTAGCCTCCAAACTGTTTTTTCTTTTGCTGTCAATTCTCAGCTCTGTAAGGCCGTTTGACATAAAAGCATAAATTCTGATCAATTAGGCAACTTATATTTCTGGAAAAAATAAAAAAATATATACATATGTATATATATATATATATATATATATATATATATATATATATATATATATATATATATTCCTTTTATTATCGAGAGAGAAATACAAGTATAATATTTTAGTGGGGAATTACGGTCAGGTTTATTTTGAAAGTGTCTGGGCTCCTGACTAGGCTACTATTCAAATTTGCAGTGTGGTTTACAGAGTGTGGGATGAACAAGGCTCAACTGTTCGACACATACCTGCACCTCAGCACTGCTCCATATATACAGGTATGCAAAAACGCTACAAGGAATAATCCTTCCCTCAGGACTAGATACCATCCATAATTCATAATTATGGGGCACATATTTTGTCCAATGGGGTCTAAATGTGTATTAATCAAGAGCACTAAAATACCATGTTCTGGTCAATTCTGTATTACTTTTTTAGTAACAAAAAAGAACATACACCTCCCTTTGAATCCAAGAACAAGGCAGGATTCAGTTTCAAAATTAGCTTCATTAAGACACCGACCTTTCCAAATGTTAACGTGTGGGCACACTGTGGGTGAACGATACGGAAACGTGCAGGCGTAGGTTTGGTTTCGATTTTTGGGGTGAGATACACTGCTGGGCCACCTAGTCATGTGTAGCCAGGCTGTGTGAGCGTTGAAACCAAGATATTACAGAGCGGGAAGCCAGAATCCCATGAGTCTCACAAGCATACTCGCTAGTCTACGGACCAATTCATATGAAGATGATGTATGTCAACTGAGGGCAGTACCTTATGTCAATAAACACCGATACTGGTGGTTAATCTTTTGTGCCAGCCAGTCATATCTTTGTTTTCAGTGCCAACTGTTCAAAACCTTTGCTCTTCCTTATTGATTCCCACACTTCCTTATCTTCTCTGAACTGGATTTGGATCTGGATTTCTAAACTCCACTGCGTGTACTTACCTCCAGCCTTACCTACTGAGTACTGTTCTTCCCCATTAAACTGATTCTCCCAGTTCACACAAGCAACTTTTGCCAATTTTAGTAGGTGTTGGACCAGCGGCACCCGGCCCTGACCGTGGAGAGTTGAGGATCCGACGCCCTTGAAACGCTCACCCAGTCCAGACGCTAGAAAACAGGTGAGATGAGTGGAGTTGTGTAACCAACTGCTCTATCGATCAGTTAAGCACAGACAAACAATGACAACCAGCAGCCCCTGGGTCACAAGGCTGGTCGAATCTGGGGACAACCAAATATTTTTTTTAAATATCTCAAAAATATATGGAAGATTATTTACAAACTAGCCAGACAGACAGGCACTGATTCTGACACACATTAGTAGGATATTTACATGCAATTTGTTAGACACTTCAGGGGGAAAAAAAAGTAGACAAACACTGTGCTATTATACTACCAGACCTGGGTCAAATACGTATTTGTTTCGGATTCAAATACTTTTCTATGCTATGATCTTGTCTGGTGTATTGGAACCAATGACGTACTCTCAAAAAGTGCAAACCCCGCCTTCTGGTCATATTGCCAGACTCAATTACACCAGGCCAGACCAAACAGTGCACAGAAAAGAATTTGAATCCAAAACAAATACGTATTTGAGCCAGGTCTGCATACTACCAAAATCTAGCTGCAAAAAGATCACCATCATAGCCAACATGGCTGATTTTAAATAGGATCACAATTAGACTCACCTGGGAACAGCCCAACCGACCAGTTACCCGCTAGACGCACTGTGCACACTGATCCAACTGTCAGTTCATGACAATGATGAAAAAAGCTTGTTATGCTGACATCTGCAAATAAGATTTAAATATCTGAGGAAACACACACACACGCACACACACACGTCCTGTCTCTACAGTGGAGGATACTCCTTCGTACGATGTAGCTCTCCAGAACCTGGGCTGGGCACCCTCTGCCATACACACTAGTAGAAAAAACAGACGAATGAGGTAATGACACAAAATTCGAGGGTGTGGCAACCAGTTTGAAAGCTGATTAAAATAATTCAGAGCTTTTTTTGAGGAATGTGTAGCTGGGAACATTTAAATTAACGTGCTACAGTATGTGCAAACAATAGTTCAATGACTCCGGTGCATGCAATCAAAATGACAATGATAAAATTATATTTAGGGCTTTTAAGTATTATTAATATTTCCTACTTTTTCTGATGAGGGAGAATGTTCGGGAACCAGACTGAAGGGTGCAATCTAACCCTAATGGAGGAGGTGAAGTTTTTCTACAAGGTGGCCTACATCCCGGTCTTTGTGATCGGCCTCCTGCTGAACACCGCGGCCTTGTGCGTTTTCCTCCGCAAGAGAGCGAGCTGGACGGAAACGCACGTCTACATGATCAACCTGGCGGTGGCCGACTTCGCCCTCATCCTCTTCCTCCCCGTCAGGATATACAGCTTCTTCAACCAATTGGAGGTCTGGGATTTCTGCCCGTACCTTATTGCCGTCCACTACTTGAACATGTACGCCAGCATCTTCACTGTTGCGGCCATCAGCGTCCACCGGCTCGTGGCCGTCAAGTTTCCTTTCTGCGCGAGGGCGCACGGTTTGAGGAAACGAACGGCTTTCGCGATATGCGTCTTCTTATGGGCGGTGGTTGTGACGATATGCGTCCTGTATAGCAAACTGAACAGTACGCAAGAATTACAGTCTTGCTTTGAAATAGCTCTGGAAACCATTGAGCTTCGGTTCGTATTGGTTTTTTTCATTCTGGGATTCTTTCTTCCGTTTTGCACGATTCTCTTTTGCTCCAGTCTAACGATCTTTTCCCTGCTGAAGGACGACCAGGTGATCACCCACGAGGAGAAGAGAAAATGCGTCGCCATAATAACGGCAAATCTGATTGTGTTCATCGTCTGTTACGCCCCCTTCAACATTATGTTGCTTGTTAAATTCAGCGTTGCCATGCAATCCCAGCACATTTCAAATTGCGCAACATATAATTTAGTGCACAACATTTGGTCCGTTACGAAATGGATCGCGACAACGAACTGCTGCTTAGATTCTATAGCATATTACTTCTTATTCAAAGAACATCTTGCATCGAAATTAACACCTGACCCTCGACAACATACCCCTGTTACTCAAATCAGCCTGACTTACAGTCTTGCCAATCAGTAGGACTACCTGTTCAGTTAATTACCTGGGGCAAAATAAAACCGGGGATGGATTTGGATTTGAAGGCTAGATTTGAGTATCTGTGAGTCATGCCCACCTACCCAGATGTGTGCGCGTGAACCTGGGGATTACCGGAAGACAGAATCTCGGTTCTACACCAAATAACGGACGACTAACGGCTCTCCGACACAACGGCTGCACTCGCTGCCAGGCCATCCTTAACTTCTTGTGTTATGTTAACCCAAATGCTGTATGTGATTCGAATGTTCATTGTTCAAGCAACTCCACTGCTTTCAGTTACCAGTTAGCGATTGCTACATCGGCATTAGAATGTTCATTTAAGAACATTCTGATCATGTATTTGTGATCTTATACCTTTAAAGGGTTAATGCATGGATGGATGGCAGACAGTTTCCTCCAGTTAAACAAGGGCAAAACTGAGGTTCTGGTAATTGCACCCTAGACCCCATGAGAGGACCTGACAACACGACTGAAAATTAGTGGCAAAGAACATTAAACGTCAGGCTCAGAACTAGCGTGCCATCTTTGATAGCATCGTTGAACTTTGAAGCTCACATCAGGAACATAACAAAAACGGGCTTTTATCACCTAAAAAACATTGCTGAGGTCAGACCTGCTCTCTCCCCAGATGACATGCAGGAGAAGCTTAAGCATGCCTTTATCACCAGCACAACTGACCATTGCAACACACCCAAAAAGACACAAGGACCGCAACAAATTATACAGAATGCTCCTGGTACCGTTTTAACCAAAATGAGGAAGAGGAAAACACATTGCACTCCTGTTCTAAAGTCCCTGCACTGGTTACCAGTCAATTTAAGAATTGATTTTAAGATACCTTCCTTTACTGGCTTTTAAATCCATTTGTGAGCGTGCTCAGGGGTGAGTCAATGACCTGCTGACTAGTTATGTTCCTGGCAGAACCCTGCTTCCCCAACTGCCTTCTCCTAGTTTTACCTACTTTCAGGACCAGGACAGTGACATGAGGAGGCTGCTCTGGGACAGTGCCGCACCCCCCCCCCCCCCTTTACAGGAGACATTGTTAAATGAAAACTCAGGACATACCTTTTCAGTCGAGATTTTCTGTAGCATATGTTATTGTCTTCTTAGTCTTTGATTGTTTTCTCCTTTTGTTTTCTTATTCTGCTCCTTACACAAATGGAACAGACGTGCATCTCATTTTTTCTTTTTAGTTTTTTTTTACTTCATTTAATTTTTAAATGTGAAGCACACTGCATTGAATTCAATTGTGTGAAATGTGCGATATAAATAAAGTTTGATTGATTGATAATTCGATCATGTCATGAATACAATGGCGACGGAGAAGGGCTCACATGCAACCAGGTTAAATTACATGCATTCTGAACAGTTCGGCTGTGGCGAACTGCTGCCCTCCCACGGACGGTAATTAGAATGCAAGGGGTCGTTTTTCAAATTGGCGAACGACGAGACACCCATAGTTTTTTCTTGCCAACTTGACTAAGAACTCGTTTAACTAACAAGTTATTTGGAAGATGCGAAAGGTAAGTTAATAGGCTACATTTATGGTTTTAAAATGACACTCCCCAACAACGGATGTCAAACGACAATAAACGCTCGTCAAATACAACTTCAATCCGTAATCCTAGGCATCCATCATTCCTATCCAACAACGGGTTATATACCGAGTCACTTTCTTCAGATAGCTTTATGCACGTACCGGATCATTTCCGTGCAATTGTAAAAACACTCAGACCGGAAACGGTTTGAGCTCATGGCTCGGTCCCGGTCAATTTGAACCATAGCCATTGCACTTAACACCAGAGAACCCTGATTGGGCGAAATTGGCAGTCGCCGCAGATAACACTCACCTGCTTTATGTACCAAGCACTGAGATCTGACATCCTCGCGGTCACAGTGCCACCAGCTGGTCATACAATATAAACTGTGATGGTTTTAAAACGATCGTGGCATTTGCTTGAGGTATCAATAAAAAGCGTAGATAAAATGCTAATTCAAATAAGACAAATGGAGGCACATCAGAAGGAATTCATTATGTTTTTTTATGGTTTATTAGAACGGGAAAAGGTGACAGAGATGAGTCTCCATAGCAACTGATAGCCAGCCTGCCAATTTGGCCAAGTGCCAACCAAAGACAGGACACTGCTCACAAGTCAGGTGTATGTGTGTGCGTGTGTTGTGTGCATGTGTGTGTTCGCGCTGTAGAACAAAAAAGTTCTGCTTATTCAAATAGTTTGAATAGACCAATTGCCTGGAATTATTTTTTCAATATTTGCTGGTAATTAACTTCTTAAATTCCTTTCTCATTTCTTACTCCATTTATACGTTTTAGGTTGAGACTGCTCAATGAATTTAGCACGAACCTGCATTTAGGTTTTAGGTCAGCACGTGTTCATGCCAGTGTATAGCAAGAGACACTCCAATATGTGAGTTTTGTGTACAGTGATATAACAGACAGTTTTTATTCATAAACACACTCAAACGGTATTGCACGGAAGCGCGCATCCATACTTGCCGGGCTGAACGACCACATCACGTAGCTCTCTCATGCTTAAGGTCCCCTGGAGGAATGGATTTATGCAGAGCACACGTGCGGAAGTCAGTCGGCCAACAAGATGACCACCACTTGTGACACTGACACACATATACACGTACACACGTGCGCACACACACACAACTGCAGCTGGTCGCCAAAGCAACAGGAGACTCAACGCTGTGTAGAAGTGGGATTCGCGCCCGGAGGCAAGCCTGCAATTATCCTCTTCCTGTTTCACAGAGATGACAGCAGGCTGCAGCCATCCAGACGGTAAATACTGAGACCATCTCATTCGCTGCACAGTCAACACTCGCACACTGATGAGCCAATCAAATCAAAACACGGAATTATCCCAAAACCCCAAACAAAAATATTTCCACTGAATTTTTCTTTCTTTTTTTTTTTTTTTAAAAAGAGACACTGAAAAAGTACCGCCTAATATTACTGTCTACAGCTTCACAAAATGCAAAATTCATTTGTGCTCATGTTTAAAAAAAATCATACAGTGGTGGTGAAGAAAATGAATTTGCAGTATACAGTATTTAAAAATGAATGTAGCCATTTTTTTTTCTCTTTATACTGTTTTATGGCAGTTTGCGGCAGCGGGCTTAAAACCTCTGGTCTTTTGAGATACAATCCTATCGCTCTGCCTTTCCCTAAACATGGTACGTGATGTCACCACTTTAAATTTGGCTTGGGATGGTGGGGATGGCGGGGAGTGGGGGGGAGGGCTGGTTTTCAGCAAAATGAAAGCAAAACAGTTCTTTAAAAAAAATAAAAATAAAAGCAAACATTTTTTTTTTCTGTAGCTAGATTATTTGAAAGCAAACATCATTGGCTGCATCAAGAGTTTACCACACATCATAAGCAGTAAAACACTTAAAATGGAGATGCTGCTCGTTGGGTCTGCCCCTTAGTTTCACTTATTTATTTATTTATTTATAAATGTCAGGTCGCAGGAGCTCACGACGGCCTCCATGGTAAAAACGCAGCAGCTTGGCACGTACTGTACGTGTGTGTGTGTGTGTGCGTGTGTGTGTGAGGATGAGACGTTTTCGTTCCTCCTTCTTAAAAATGTGTGTTCCATGGCGAAAGGAAAGCCGCTCGCTGTAAGCCGAGTCCACCAGGTTCTGGTTCAGATTCTGGTCCTGGTTCTGGCTCAGGTTCCGGTTCAGGTTCTGGTCTTGGTTCTGGTTCTGGTTCTGGCTCAGGTTCTGGTCTTGCTTCTGGTTCTGGCTCAGATTCTGGTTCAGGTCCTGCATGGTGTCCAGGTTTATTCAGGTGTACCGTGGGGTCGCGGTGTGCATGGAGGAGCGGGGGCGTGTCCCACGAGAAGGGGGCGGGGTCTCCTGGGATCAACAGGTCGTGAGGGGCGGGGACCAGACCGAGCAGAGAGGGCTGCTTTAAGCATGGTAAATGGTAAATGGACTGCATTTATATAGCGCTTTTATCCAAAGCGCTTTACAATTGATGCCTCTCATTCGCCAGAGCAGTTAGGGGTTAGGGGTTAGGTGTCTTGCTCAAGGACACTTCGACACGCCCAGGGCGGGGTTTGAACCGGCAACCCTCCGACTGCCAGACAATTGCTCTTACCTCCTGAGCTATGTCGCCCCCGAATTTTAAGCAGAATTTAAAAACAGGGGGAGGGGCCACGCTGGCTCGTGAACGTGCACAAACGCACACACGCACACACACGCACGCGCATAGACACTGTGTGTGTGTGCGTGCATGTTTGTTAGTGTATGCACAGTGTACCTCTGTGTTTTAAACGGGACGTGTATGACCACATGAATCTCCCCTTGTGGGATAATAAAGTTCACCTTGACCTTGACCTTAAGACACACACACACACACACACACACACACACACACAATGGCAACTCTTTCCCCCAGACCTCGCCTTCCTGTAGTCAGCAGTCTTCCCCTCCACTTTGCACCACTCCAGTGAAAGAGCTCCCCCTGCAGGCCACTTCCTGAAGGTGCACCAGGCAGCCAGTGGCTGGGTCCGGTGCACTTCCCCTCAGAAAGGTGAATCCAGCCCCCGGCAGCCAATCAGATTGTTTCCAGCGCCTCTTCTCCTCTCAGCCCGTAAGCCATTATTGGTTCAGCCAGGTGTCTGTCTCTGCCTGCGCAGTGAGAACCAAGGGAGGCGGTACTGGAGGTACGGTTGCCATGACGATTGGGAAACGAGCCCTGGGGCCATTCAGGGCGATTCGGTGTGTGACATCACCTGCCTCTCACGGCTGCTTTAGCAGCGATCCCTCACATGTGGGTTTATACTGCGTGTGAGAGTATGCACGGGACTGTGTGTGTGCACGCATGTGTGTGTGTGTGTGTACGGCCAGTGTGTGTGTGTGCATGCATGAGTGTGTGGGGCCAGTGTGTGTGTGTGTGTATGTGTGCATGCATGAGTGTGCGGGGCCAGTGTGTGTGTGTGTGTGTGTGTGTTTTGTGTAGGGCAGGCAGCTGGGGGTGCTGATAAACAAACTACCCTACTGCGCGGGTGGGGGGGGGGGGGAGTTAGCGGAATAAAACACAAACACAAGCAATACCCACGTTTCCTGGGGGGAATGGCTTTCAGACAAAACCCCTGGGAAAGAGAGTGTGCATCTTGCGTGTGTACATTGTGTGTGTGTGTGTGTGTGTGTGTGTGTGTGTGTGTTTACGACAATTGGGAGGGACTGCCCCCTCCACCCCATGTCCCCTGTGACCCCTATGTATTCAAAGTGGCAGGAGGGGCACACTCCTCCATGCTAAAAATGCCCCTTCCAGAGATGTCAATGTCCAGTTCACCATGGTCCTCATTGTACACACAGAGGCTTCATTTCATACAGAGAGCCCTGAGTAGGACACACCCCCCCCCCACCTCCCCAGCATGGCGCCCCCTCCTGGTAGACCCCTGTACACACACAGCGCAGGGCGCCCGCGGGTCGAACCCGCATTGCATCGGTTCACCCACGTTCCCCCTCCCCCCCCCCTCCCCAGTGAGTCAGAATGGAACGTCTCCGTGTGCGGAACACATGGTACAGAATGTTCCGGAGTTCACAGGGAAACCCAACAATGCGGAACGTTCTGGAAGATCAGCGGGGATTTTCTCTCCGACCCTCAGATCTCGCCCTCCTGTCTCCGTGTAGCCTCGCTGGAACCCCGCTGTGCCTTGCCCAAAAAAACCCCGCCCCCATCCCAACCGCCCCCCCCTTCCTCCCCTCCCCCGCACATCTGCGGTCGAAGGTTGTCCGCTCAGCTCGCTCCACCGATGCCGTCCAGGAGAGGGCGCTGTCGACACAACAACCGTGGCGAGTTCAGCCCTCTTATACTCCCAGTGTTCCGGAGGTCCTCTCTCTCTCTCTCTCTCTCTCTCTCTCTCCCTCTGTCTCTCTCTCTTCTCATGCCCGAGAGGAAGATCTCCCACTGAAGCGAGTACACACAGCTCAAAGGATGAGTCTTCTTCTTTCTAAAAAAAAAAAAAAATCCCCAAAAAAACTAATCCTGTAAGAAAGTGCGGCGGCATTTCACAGAGAATTTTCCCTTTAAGAGACAGCAGCCGTTACGCTGTATTACTGTTATTTCCCCCCGTCTTTTGCCACGGGGATGGGGAGTTAGGTACGCTGTCCTGGCACGGCCTGCTTGTAATTCTGGGGGAATCGACGTCCCCCGAAGATCCCCGCTAGCAGCCGCCACGCCGGCGGGACGCGCAGCTGCGTCCTCCTTTTAAATCCGCTTGTAAACCTCGGGGAGGCGAGCGTGACCGTCGGCACTGTCTGGGGATGAACAGAACCGTCCCGTCCCCATGCCCCCCCCAGCCGAACAGTGTTATCTGAGCGGGAGCTGCGGGTTCGGGGGGAGGCGGGGGGGCATTTTACCGCCAGACTCTCAATCGCCAGCAAAGCTGCTCTCCTGTTTTCTCTCTCTCCTCTCCGCCAGTCTCCTTTTTTTTAATCCTCCTGCCGGTGTTCTTTCCCCGAAAAAAGCGATACAACAGAGAGAGAGCGAGAGAGAAAGAGAGAGAAGAAGTCTGGCCATTGGAGAAAGAGAGAAAGTGTCTCCCAATGGAGAGAGAGAGTCTGGCCATTGGAGATGTGGAGGGTTGGGGTTGGCGTCGATGAGAAGTTGGGGTGGGCGGGAGAGGTGGCGTGGCTATCCTCTTCTGCGTCCAAGGAGAAGCCTCTTCATCATCCCCCTCCTCCTCCTCCTCCTCCTCCTCCTCCTCACTGGCCGGTCGGAGTCCGCTCGCTGGTGGCCTTGCTGAGGAGGTGGCCCAGGTCGGCCAGGTCCCCCAGCCCCCGGGGGCCATGCAGCCCCGCCCGCGTCAGGCCCGTGGGGGCGGGGCCATAGTGGTGATGGACAGGTGGGACTGGGGCGTGGCCGTGGCCGTGGCCGGGCGGGACGTGGGCGTGTCCCGGCGGGGCGAATCCGAAGCCCTCGTGGGCCCACCGCAGGGCCTCGCCGTAGTCCTGCTGGGTGCTGGGGGCCGACACCACCCTCCGCCGGTCGGGCGTGTCCTGGGGCGTGGCCGGGTAGGCGTACTCCCCCGCCGAGTTCCGCAGGGCCCCCCCTCCCCGTCCCGCCTGCTCCCGCTCCCGCTGCCGCGCCAGGGCCAGGTAGTGCTGTGGGGGGTCGCCGGGCTCCTCCCTCCGGACCCCGCCCCCCTGCAAGAGCTTGGAGCTCAGGTAGATGGAGGAGGAGGAGGAGGAGTGAGGCGGGGGTCCCAGGAAGGTCTGGCTCTGGTCCCAGCCCGATTCGGAGAGGCGCATGCCCGGAGGGGGGCGCTTCTTCTGCAGGGGGGTCTGCTCGGGCGTGGGCAGGAGGCCCGGGTCCAGGTCCCCGGCCTTGGTCCAGCCGTTGGACATGTCGAACAGGGCGTCGGCCTGGGACCGCGGCCTGTCTCCGCCTCCCCCGCTGTGCCGCGACACGCTGGCCACCGAGCCCGCCCCGCCCTGTCCCAGCATGCCCTGCTCCTTCTCGCCTTTGCGCCGCCCCCCGGGCCCGCCCCCTCGCCCCCCGCCCCCGCGGGACCGGCGCCGGTGCTTGCGGCCCATGATCCAGCAGACGGCCAGGCCCGACAGCGCCGCCCCGGTGGCGAAGGCGGAGACTGCGGACACCACCAGCAGGTTGATGGTCACCAGCCCCTCGGGTTCTTCCATTAAGCTCTCCTGCAAGAGCCCTGAGGAGAGGAGAGAGAGAGAGAGAGAGAGAGAGAGAGAGAGACAGCGTTACACACACTCACATGCACAGACACACACTCACACACCACATATACACTGACACACACTCACACAAACACTCACACACAACAACACACAACACATACACACACACAAAATACTTTAATCCCTTGGATGGCAGTAAAATTCTACTTCCTATTTGCACAAAATTCCACTTTTACTACGGTTCGAACGTTTCACCTCGGAAACGCGCGGAGTAGAAAATTATCTGGGAACAGCAGGGGTTTTCATCCAGATTTTACTGCCCTCTAAAACAGCTAAAGTGTCTCATATATACATTGGAAGCGTCTTGGTCTGGCTGTTACATTTCACATTACGCAGAGCCAGACACTGGCAGAAATCTCTCCTCCCCTTAATGAAGGATGTCGTGAATGTCTTGGAGGAATGGAAACAAAACATCTAGCTACACGCACTGATAAGCACAATAATGACAGCCGAGGGCTGTCCGCGTGTCACGATGAGAACCTTTTACTGTGGTCTAATCTGCCAGCGAATAGAGTATATAATTGGTGTAAAGAAGATAGTTAGCTAATTGCGTCGGGGGTAATTGGTGGAAACGGGAACCTGTGTGTACACACTGGCTCTCCAGGAAAGCGATGGCTCATTTGTCCTGCTTTAAGCGTGGTCAAATACTCTCTCTCTCGGGGGGGAGGGGGGGGGGGGGGGTTTGGCCGTTTAGGGTTGCCCTGTTGATACGGCAAGATAACTGGCCTCCTTACCCCAAAAACTAGGAGCAATTTTACCCCTAGGTTTTTAATGAGCTGTAATAATCGTGTCCCAGATATGGAATACCTCCCAAACTTTCTCCACAGATTTCAGATTTCAGGAAATGACTTCAGCACAGGCCTGGCTACCCAGAAGGCCACTGGGGAGTGTAGTTATTCTGTGGGTCACATGTGATGGATTTGATATTGTCAAAGTAAAAGGAAGTAGGAATTACTTATTTGAAAAAAATGATGATAATACAAAATTCTTCCTCTGAACTCCACACAGCCTCTTGTTACCTGAACCACAAAAATAATAAATAAAACCGTTATATTTATATAACGAGTCAGAAGCATTCGCCCAAGGTTAGATCTGACCCAAAGGCTCTAAAAACGAAGGCATTACCAGTCAGGTAAAAGCGAAAACCGACCCTAGCCAAGGGCAACGTCCTTATTTTGAACCTCCTCTCCAGGGAGTGTTGTCACGGCAACGCGCTACAAGGCCATGGCTTTACACAGCACCTCACTGCGCTTGCTAGCTAAGTAGCCGAGCTCCACCCGCTGCATTTAAATAAATGCCCGCATCCCCGTTGTATGCTGGCCACCCGCCCGCTTGTTACAGCAGAGCTGTACTCCGACTCCCACCACAACACCTTTTCGCGTGGCGTTTCTTCAGACAAAACGGGCGAAAAGCACAAAAACCTGCCCGCCAACCCTGCATTAGGGGAGACTAGTTCACAGAATGTTGTGACTCACGAGGAGCAGGGCGATTTCAACCGTTTTTTTTATAGCAACGTCCACGGCTAACTTTCCAGCTAACGGCTGCTGATTGGAAAACTAGGAAGAGCACGTTGGCTGAGCTTACAACACTCAGGATAAGATGTAGATCAGCACCCGAAATATACAATCAGGAATAGGCTACGCCTCAGACCTCTGTACAGGTAGACTGTCTGTCCCTTCCTGTTCAAAACTTTTATTGCTTCTGTATTTCCGCGGTGATCGGTTGGTCGTGTCCACTTCATAAGATGCCACAAGCTAAAGAAAGTTCAGAAACTAGTCTAGTCTGTCATCACAGCCCTTAGGCTGCTGTGCCGTCCTCAGTCCTCCCCATTTTTAAGAGCGACGGTTACAGTGGTGATGCTGCTGTTTTTGTTTCATTTTTGGGAGAGACACCACAGTTCACTGCTCATTACACGGTGCTAAATTGCCTTGCTCTTCAATTATGACCACTCTTCTCATTACCCTCCTCATCATTTTCTAATTTTCCACCCAAGTGGATGAGTTTCTGCTTTTTGCTTCTTTTACTTGGAGAAACCACGCACCCTTTTGACAGCTTTTGAGAGTCTTGCTGTGTTCAAAAAAAAAAAAGGAAAGAAAAGAAAAATAACGGCTGCGTGGCAAATATATTCACACACAACCAGGCTTCCCACAGAACCCCAGCAAGAAGGACTTGCTAAGAAGCATTACCCTAGATTTCTTCTTTAGGCCTACTGTAAACGTGTTCCTATGCCTACTTTATAATGAATCATTTTAATCCACGCCGTTATTTCATTTCTGAAATAATAGGCTATAATTTGGCTGAAGAAAAAAACGTATTACTTCTTTCAGGTACAGCTGTGGAATGACGGTATCATTATAAAGACGACACATTTAAAAGATATTGCAGTAGGCCTACATTCCGTTCGTTTAATGTGCTCTCCCTCTCTCTCCGCAGTCTTTCTGTTATTCTTCTTTCACCAAAACTAAGTATGATTGGTTGAAGGACATTTTTATTTCAACAGTTTCCTGAAACTGCACTATGTTAGAGAAACACGTTGAACTTGAATGATTCTGTAGCCTCTCTGTCTGCTGTGTCTGTCGCGCCGATCTCTTGTAAACAGTGACAGTGAAATATCTCACAAATGAAATACACCCAATATATATATATATAATAAACGCTGAAAACATTTTCCTGTCCTTTAAATTTCTCGCGCTTCCACGGCGGCGTCGAGCCCTGTGGGGAAGAGATAGCTTCCTCGTTGCGGCCGTTTAAATGCCGAGGCTGAACAAGTCCGCTGCGTTTGTCTGCGCTTTTTAAAATTATTTTTTTTACGATGTTTGTTTCTTTTATATCCATAGTTGTTACGTCGGGGCATAAAACAAACCCCATTTTATTGCGCTTGTTTGCGCCGTGTCGTTTGACTTCACTTTTGGAATCTGTACACACGGATGACCTCACCGATTTAAGTTATACATTTGCCAACCGGGCCGCTTTGATCAGACTCCATTAAAGAATAGACCCAACCGGCGATATTGTTTGCATATGGCTTTATTTAATTCCGCTAAATGTTGTGACACAGAACCAAGGCCTTTTCCCACAAAACATCTGTCAGTTTGCATTTGGGGCTTTAAAAACGGACCCGATTTACTCCAGGGTGATGAAAGCATTGTGATGATCGTTTACACAGTTACGATGCTGCAGCTGGTGTTGTTGGCAAAGCAACAGCAATTTGCTGTTTAAATGGAAAATTAGTTGTTTTCAATGGCAATTATTCTCACGGCTCCATCATCAAAATGCAATTTTTCACCGGGCAAACTGTCACGATCCATTACAGACAATGATGTCCCCGACACCACTCCAGCTGTAGCCACGGCAACTTCTTATTGTTCCGTGGTGTTGCCCCGGAAACGAGGATTCCTGTTGAATCCACCAGAAACCTTGCAGACTCACAGAAAAAGACCCTCAGACCTGCTCCCCGTAACTGAGCAATGTTGTCGTCTGAGCAACCTTGCTAGGTGAGCTGCGCAGTTCAGGCGCGGTCGCTGCGTCGCACGAGGGCGCTCCATGCGCAGGTGCCGCAGGCAGAGTCCAACCAATCAATGCAATGATGCAACACGAAGCAATAACAACAAAATACCGCAACAAAAAAAGAAGCAAAAACAAGGTAATAAATGCCTGGATTACGTTCAGCGTGAGTAAGCTTTCGCAGGTGGAGTCTGGTTTTGAGAGCAGAATTTCTGCCAATGTCTGTTGTTTTATGGGCTGTGTTTACATAGATCATATAAGAGTAGAGGAATGGCGATTAGCTCACTTGGACACAGCTGTAGCGCACCTGAGCTGTGCTGGGGTCTGGAGCCAGGCCCAAGAGCACAGATCCAAACCTGCACAGAAAATGAATTCTTAAGTCGAAACTGAACGTCAGGAAGGGGACACCGTGGCTGTATGGGTCGGGAAACTGGAGTTGGTCCCATAGGGGTTGGGGGGTTCGAATCCCTTGCAGGGTGCCCCAACTGTGCCATCGAATGTTGTGCCCTCTTTGAAAATACAGCCTCACTCCAAATCTCCTTAACCCTTTGAAGTACAGGTTCTTTGGAATGCTTTTTAAAAATTCTAAAAAAGTCCGTGTTCTAGAACTCCGTTGCTTTCAGTTACCGGCAGCGATTGTTGCATCAGCGTTGGAATGTTCAGTTAAGAACATTTCTAACTACATATTTGCGATCTGACACCCTAAGGGTTAATTGTGGCGCAGTCACATTAGAGGGTTTAACAGAATGGGTGGTCACAAGTGTACGAGCCACCTCCATGACCTCAGAATCGCTCAGCGCGTGCGTGCGGTCCAGTCTCTGTGTCACAGCTACCTCTAGAGCCCATTGAATAGCCTACCCACAATGCCTCTGCGTGGGTTTCTGCTAGCCAGCGCCTAGCACACGCTGGCAAAAGAGGATTGCAAAGCGTGCTGCCGCTATGCCGTTCGCTCGGCAGGCTAAGCTAGCCGAGCCGGGTCTTGTTGTGCTGGAGGAGCGCTCTGCTAGCCCGGCTGGTACGGGGCCAGTTGCTGGCCAGTTACCCACTGCACCGCTGCCTCGTTTCGCTTTCACGAATCACCCCAACGACACACAGACGCGACGGCGAGGCAGCTGCAGCGGCGGCACAGGTGGCGACGGCGGCCGTTAAAAAAGAACCAACGCATCATTCTATTGCCGTGGAAACGCCGACCGCAGCCTCAATGGGCGAACCGTTAAAGAGACTTGAGTGATAGAGAGAAATAAAAGCTAAAACAGAGAGAGAGAGAGAGAGAGAGAGATAGACCCAGTCTGTCAGTGTCCCATTGCTATTCCGATGTAAATATATATTCAGGCAGAGGAAAGACAGGTGATTTTTAGGGCCCCCTGCGGCTCTCCCCTGCTCGCTCGTTTAAGGGGAACTACGCTGGACGGCAGCCCGAAACTGGGACTGTGCCGCGGGCGGGGCTGCGGCTCCACCACGCTGACCAGACCCCGGCAGGGCCCGGCGTGATGCCCGTGCGCATGGCATATAACCCTTTAAATGTGTGTGAGATCACAAATGTGTGATTGGAATGCTCTTAAATGGCTTCAATCACAATGGAGCGACAGAGTTCTAGAACACCGACTTAGAATTCTGAAGAAAAAAAAACATTCTGAAAAAAACCTATTCTTCAAAGGGTTAAAAGTCAAGGTGAGGGGAAGATGTCCCCACAATCCTTTTTTTTTTTTGGGGGGGGGGGGGGGTTGGTTGTGGTGAGGGGGGTCCCAAGGCTACCTGGACACCTTTCATTCCCTTTCTTAGATGTAATCTTACCTTCCTATTTCTTCTCTCCGTCTCTCCTTTGTCTCGTATCCCTCTCTATCTCTTTTTACCTCTAATCTCTCTCTTTCTGACCCTGAGATCTCTCCCTTCCTGCTCCCTGGTTTCCATCTCTGTCCCTCCCACCTCCTCCCTCTCTGCTGTCTCTCTCCCTCTCCTCCTCCCCCTCCTCCCTCCTCTCTCTGGCTGTCTCTCTCTCTCCCCCCTCTCTCCTGTTTCTCACACACTACCTCTCAGATGACTCCGGTAATGAAATCCTATTAAAGCAACGGGCGTTGTTGTTTAAGATTCTCTCTTCATTAAAAAAAAAACACTGTGGACATATGGATCTGCTTTTGCCGGTGATCGCGGCACTGGCAGGCACGCGGTGTTTCGGCGGGATGAACCCGACTGCCTCAGAGCCGCCGCCGGCAGCGGGGGGGGGGGGGGGGAGGGAGGGGGGAGGCGAGCAGCGTCGGTGGAAGTGCGTGGTAATTAGCCGCGCCGGGGGCTAGCGCTGCAGCAGGGAGTCCGCACTGCAGTGGTCGTACCTGCCGTTGTTACCCAACATAAAAAAACCACGCGCACGTGCACCCACACATGCACACACACACATGGTGCAGTGTACGCTGATCTTTACAGCCTCCCGGTGTGCCTGTTTGTGTATGAAGGAGGTGTGTGCGCAACTCCGAGAATCGCTAAACACGTGCACAGTCATGTATAATTACATAGTCGTGGTATATTTAAAGGTGTGTACGTGTATTGGCGCTTATATGTTTACAATGCCCATTTGTGTATATACCAAATGTATGTGATTATGTGTATGCACACATTCATGTGTGCGTATGTGTATGTCTGGGTACTTGCATATGTCTGTGTGTGTGTGCATACATGTATGCATATGCGTGTGTGTGTACATGTGTGTGTGCAAATATGTATTATGTATGTGGGTGCGCATGCACGTGTGCATGTGCACGTATATGTGTGTTCACGCATGCTTATGTGTGCGCATATATGTGTGTGTCTGCCCATGTGTGTGTGTGTGTGCGTGTGTGTCTGCCCGTGTGTGTATGTGTGTGTGTGTGTGTGCGTGTGTGTCTGCCCGTGTGTGTATGTGTGTGTGTGTGCGTGTGTGTCTGCCCGTGTGTGTGTGTGTGCGCACGCGTGCGTGTGCGTGCGTGTGTGTCTGCCCTTGTGTGTGCGTGTGTGTCTGCCCGTGTGTGTGCGTGTGTGTCTGCCCGTGTGTGTGCGTGTGTGTCTGCCCGTGTGTGTGTGTGTGTGTGTGTGTGTGTGTTGAAGGGATCACTCCCCTGTCTGTGCTCATGGTTCAGTGGTTCTCCTCATTATCTTGACTTGGGTTCTGGCTCCCTGTGCTGAAGCAATGTCTCTGCTCCCCTGATTCTCATCTCTCTCCCTGTCTGTCTGTTTCCCTCTGTCTGTCTGTCTGCCTGTTTCCCTCTCTCTGTCTGTCTGTCTGATTCTCTCTCTCTGTCTGTCTATTTCCCTCTGTCTGTCTGTCTGTCTGTCTGTTTCCCTCTCTCTGTCTGTCTGTCTGATTCTCTCTCTCTGTCTGTCTATTTCCCTCTCTCCCTCTGTCTGTCTGTTTTGCCCTCTCTCTCTGTCCATTTCCCTCTCTCTGTCTGTCTGTCTGTCTGTCTGTTTCACTCTTTCTCTTTCTCTCTCTTTCTGTCTGCAGCCCCCCCCCATCTCTCTCTCAGCAGGCTTTGCCCTGAGTGCATAAGATTTACCCACCAGGCACAGGAAGGAATAAAATTCCAGGTCCTGCATCACACTGAGAAACGGCAGGGCGGAATAATTCACCTCCCAGAAATCCACACCGCAACACGCAGATCTCTCGCGCAAAAAATAACCTGGTGCAATGTGTTAGAACGGTTTCATATTGAATTATCGTTATCGTCGTTGCCGGAATTTCGTAGAAGTTGCCGAAGGGCGCAGACTGCATCGATTAAGGAGGGGAGGGGTCGATGCGGAGGAGGGAGCGGAACACGCGTACACGCGCATCGCTAGCGGAGCTGAAACCCGCCAATCGACGCGCAGCGCCCATCGGCGTCCGACGCGGTGAAGCGGATAACGAGGCGGTAAGGCTGCAGGTAACGAGCCGGGACACGGTTACCGGGGTCCGCTTACATTCCGCGTACGTTCGTCCGTTCGCACGCGCGATTCTCGAGCCGGACCCTCTCCAAAAAAAGAGCCGCCGTTTTCCCGCCACCAGCACCGCCGCCACCGCCGCGTTTTTTGTTTTTTTATTTTTTTTTTCTCCACGGTCACGTCGACCGCGTCCACCCCCAGCGGCCGGAGATAAGACACGGCCGCAGCTTTATCTCCGAAGGCTTTTTTTTTCGGCGACATCAAATTCCGTATAATTCAACAGCTGGAAGGGGGACCACTTTCGGGAGATTTCGCGCGCGGAATAAATTGCTTTTCCGCGAAAAAGAAAAAAAAGGAAGAAAAAAAAGAAATATATTTTTTTATTCTTTTTTTTTTTTTTTTTCCTCGCGCTTCTTCTCCAGAGGTGTCAGCGGCGGCGAGCGGCCGGGGCAGCCGCGTACGTTCCCCCCCCCCGCCGAGGGCGTGCAAGATCCAGATAATGAACACCGGGAGAGAGAGAGAGGGAGAGAGGGAGAGAGAGGGAGAGAGGGAGAGAGGGAGAGAGAGAGAGAGAGAGGAGGGGGGATGGAGGGAGAGAGAGAGAGAGGAGAGAGGGAGAGAGGGAAAATGTCACGGACCTCACGCTCGGCGTGTTATTAGCTTAATGATCCATTCCAGGATCCGGGGAAGAAGAAGAAGAAGAAGAAGGAGCTCCTCGCTCCTAAATCAGGCACCACGTGATCCGTCTCACATTCTCCTGCACATAAAATCCATCATGGCCGTCGGCCAGAAAATGTGCATGTATCCACGCAGCCGCAGCGTAGTCTGAAATACTAACGCAGTTGGGCCTGCGTAGAGGGAGGCGGGCATTCACAACTGGGCGTGACGGCTCAGCCAAGAGAGACGGGCGAGCTGGGATACGACTGTATGGCGACTGTGTGGGCCTGCCCTGGCCCACCCGTGCCTACGCCAGCGCTGTGCGGCGTGATGAATATTAATTCAGCTGACACGCATGGATTAGCGGCTGAAGCAGGGCAAGAACGGTTGTCAGGGAAACTGAGGAGGGTTGCTGGTTCGAGTCTAAAGGACTGGGGGCTTCTCTGCTGTTGCACCGACAAACAAGCGACATAGCCTGAGTTTCTCTAGTACGCACCCCAACAGTATACGTGAAAAACAGTGTTTAAAAAAAGAGAACAGGAACTCCCCCCTCCAAAAAAAAACAAAACAAAATCCAATCCAAAAAGCCCTTGCATCCCACTATGCACCACCCACCCCACCCATGCTTGAGGCTCGATTACCTGGAAGGTATTCAACACCATCCATTACCCGCTTACTGTGTCCCCCAACACACAGAGGCCCGCCTCAAATAATTTAAGGAGAACTGAGGAGAGTCCTCCAGGGAACTGTGTTCCTCTTCTCCCGGCATTCCGAGTGAACGTTCCGCAGACTCCGGTCACGCTCCATCGTTCCTCCTTAACAAGCCTGCCGGGACCTGCCCCCCCCCTTCTCCCCACCCCACCCCCATGTTCCCTCAAAATGAGGATCGAGCAGAGACAATCTGTGTCACGTTCTCTCTGACCGGATTGTCCTCCTCCTCTCTCTCTCTCTCTCTCTCTCTATCTCTCTATCTGTCTGTCTGTATCTCTCTCTGTAGTCAGGGAGTACGTGATGGGAATGGGGGTGAGGGCATATTCCCTCTGGGGGCGGGGTGGCGGGGGGGGGGGCGTCTTGGGCGATGACATGAGAAATGACTGTGACAGCTTTAACAGGCAGGGGAGACAGCTCTGCAACGACTTGCAAAGATGGCTTCCGTTGCACTACTCCTAGTGTAGTAATAATGGTTAGGGAACTAGACTTGGTTTGATTCCCGGTTAGGACACTGCCATTGTACCCTTCAGCCAGGTGCTTAACCTTAATTGCTTCGGTAAACATCCAGCTGTTTAAATGGGTTCCATCTTAAACAAATGCAAAAAGCTGTGTAATTCGCTCTGTATTTCAGCATCTGCTAAATTCCAGTACAACACCTCCACAGAGCAGCAACAGCCCTCTGTGGGCGGGGGGGGGGCACCTGCCGAAACGAACGGTTTCATTTTCTTATTCCTTACCCCCGCCCCGCCCCGCCCCGCCCCGTCCCTGAGGGATGTCACCAAACCTCGAGACGCCTCTTCCTGGCGGTCGGTTTGACTTGCGATTCGCAATGCCACGGATCTTCCAGTCAAATCACGCATGCTTAAAATTATTTTTTACCCCCGCTCAAAATCCTCCACTCTCTAATTGCTCCCATCTGTGGCCCCCCCTCCCTCTCCCCCCTCCCCTCGAAGCAGCACGTTATGTCATTACGCTCAAGTGCTTTCACAGCAGCGTCGACAGAATGTGCTACAAGCGATTGAGTAAACCGCGGACTCTGACCCCCCCCCAAAACCCCCCATATCTGTTCACGCAGCTGGAAAGCCAGGGAGGCCGTTTCTTGATGAGGCGAATTTGAAATCTGTCGGCGGTGTGAAATCTCCTCTGAGGTGCCAGCAACAGCAAGCTCTGCTTTGAAGGGAAGTTGGCTTTGTCGACAAGCTCATTCTGAAAAGAAAAGGTTTTTTTTCTTCTTCTTCAAAAATACACCTGAGCTTAACACCCTCTAAAATGAGAGTCCTGTCTTTTATTTTTTTCCGCAAAAATGGACTGTGTCCAATGGTGGTACTGGACCAAAGCTATTCTCTGAACGCTTTTGCTGTAACATTACGCCATTGATTTGTGTATCAGACAGATCTGGGGCTTCCCTTATGTTTGCGCCAGCTGGGTAACCTTGGTAACCCTAACTTCCTGTCAAGTGGAGTCATGGGAACGGAAGGATACTGGGTGGATGTGTACATCTTGGAAGGCATGTGCCCTCTTCCAAGTTGACACAGGATGTTGCTGTGAGGGTGGCCTGGCGTGCAGTGAGTAGCGCTCACGGCACAAAGGTTCCGAGTTTGAATCTCGACTGTGTGGTGTTTGCGTGTTCTCCCTGTGTCCGCGTGGGTTTCCTCCAGGTACAGGTACGGTTTCCTCACACGGTCCAAGGATATGCGGCTCAGGTCAACCTGAGAGTCTAACCTGTCCTTGGGATATAAATGTGTGGTTGAACGGTGTGTGTGGGGCCTGCGATGGACTGGCAACCTGTCCAGGGTTTAATCCTGCCTTTCACCCCCCTGCGCCCCCCCTGTGACCCTGACCAGGGGAAAGTGGCTTATAGAACTGATGGATGTATCGACGTCGCAGTGACGGGAATGGGCCTTCGGTTTTGACGGGGAATTCCAAAATGCGGGAAGAAAGAATTTTTTAAAAGAGCCACAGACCTGAATATTCAAAATTTTTCAGTGCAGGTGGGCACTTTACAAAGGGTGGGCTGGTATTTTATTATTTAGAAGGGGGAGTGTCTAAGTTTGGCACGCGGCTCACCACGACAAGCTGAGAAACCAGCGCTTCGTCGAGTCGGCTAGGAGCCTCTCACGATTGTCTGGAGTCTCCCACCCACAGAGCTGGCTCCATCTCTGGGCCCGGGGGGGGGGGGCGGGAGTTTGGAGAGGGGGGTTTAAAAGCCCAATCACGGAAGCACTTTTCCAGACCAGCCCCTGACTGGGGGGGTTTGAAAGCAGAACAAAGAGCGGGGCGGCAACACCAGCTGTGAGCAGGTGCGGCGGGCTTTGGCGAGGCCTGCTGTTAATGACATTCTGCTCTTTCTGCTGCACCCCCCCCCCCCCCAAACTGCACCACTCCACCCCCGCCCCCCACCGCCCACTACCCCGCTAAAGAGGCCTCCTAACGCCTCTAACTGACAGCCCGGGGGCCGGGTTGGGAAATTCCACGTCGTTCCGCTCTTCGCTTCTCGCCGAGTTACACACAACCGATGCCGACGTTCCCAGAGTTCCCGGCGGACGGAGCGCACCTGCCGGGCCTCGGACTCGGCTGCGAATCACAGAGAGAGAGGGAGAGAGAACCAGGCTCCGGGAGAACGGCGGACCTGCGAAAGCTACGCCGTAACCCCGAAAGCTCGCCCCAACGGATTCTGCGCTACATTCTGAGGCTACAGCGCAGTTAGCCGTTCGGGTGTCACTGAGTCACACTCAGACTCGGGTAGCATGCTTAGCGGTTAGCGCTTCCTTAAGTCATGCTCTGAGGTTCGCAGCGTTAGCAGACAGCGGTTAGCATGTAACTGACTCACACTCAGACTCGGATAGCATGGTTAGCGGTTAGCGTTTCCTTAAGCCACACTCTGAGGTTCGCAGAGCTAGCGGTTAGCGCTTCATTGAGTCGCACTCCAGAGTTTGACGGAAGCTAATGTTTCGGTGGCTCACGCTCGGAGGTTGCCAGGATACCTGACTCCCGGAATACAGACCTCGGCTTTGATCAAGACTAATTCAACCAAGAGGATGCCGTTGAAAATGAATGAATTGAAATCACGGTGAAGCTCTCCTGGCCTGGGTGAGCTCCAGGCATAATTAAAATCCAAGGCATCAACAACTTAGTCCTGGCGGGTGCTGCATTATTGATCTTTTTAGCGGAAGTGCCCTTGTGTCTGCGTGACTTACTGAACTCACGCTTTTATACAGTACGGATTAATACAGCTGGCTGTCTACCAAGGCAACTCAGGGCCTGTGCGGCCTTGCACAAAAAAAATTTCTTATAGGACACTGCCGCCCTAGTGGTGTGGAGGACCCCTGCTCATGATAGGGCCACTGCCGGGCACTGGGAGAGACACACGAGGGGAAATTAATCAATCAATCAATCAATTAATCAATCAATCAATCAGTCATCAATCAATCAATCAATCAATCAATCAGTCAATCAATCAATCAATCAATCAATCCATCAATCAATCAATCAATCAATAAATTAATCAATCAATCATCAATCCAATTAATGTCTATTTTTCCTTTTACATCACACTGCATTTGATCATGGATATTTTCCAGAAAAGGAAAATAAGCCAATGTTGAGCCAAATGGGAGAAATGATGAACCCACACTAAAGCTGAGCAGGCAGCTACTCCATAACCGCCAGCTGGCGGTCGGGACTTTGACTTTGTTTCACAAGGACAGAGGGGCTTCGCCTAGGGGCAAGTTCTACTGCAGGGCATTCTGTCTCACCGGGGAGTTTGCCATGTTGCCATTGGCCGAATGGCATGCGGTAACAGTCACAGTCAAGACGCTGCACCTGAGATGCCGTGACTTCCTCTTCCTGTTTCCCTTCTCTCTCTCGTTCTCTCTCGGTGTTGATGGGAGGTGGACACGCCCAGTCGAGTGCTAATCTCACCGACGCGGGGGAAAAGTCAGGAGAGACGGGACGCGATGGCGACACTCGTGACACTCGCGCGGAAAGGCTTCCTCGGCAAAACGTCCTTCCGGCGGTATCCCGCACGACTCTCTGCCACTCGCGAGGTCGTCGTGATGAAAATTCAATTTGCTTGTGACGTAAAAACATCACCGGTTCATATTAGCGTTGAATAACACGCCTTCTTCGCTGCGAGCTTTTATCATTTGAAAGCTTCATTCAGCGAACCGGCCTGTCTGTCTGTCTGTCTGCCGACTGCTCCGATATTGCTGAACGTATCCGAGCTATTGTGATTGGGGCCCAGACGAAACCGCGTGACTCATGCTATAATCTAGGAAGCGTTTACGATGCTGTTGCCCTGCCGACCCCCCCCCCCACTAATGAGTCATGGTATCCCAATGAGGAAGACAGGCCTACACACTGGA
>NC_057935.1:59011724-59029224 GCF_018555375.3 Anguilla rostrata
TTTACGCTGGGATCCCCACAGACGGCCAGCTGTCCGCCATCTTAGCTTGGCACTCAAAACCGAAAACTCAAAAGGGCTGAAAAACTCGAGAAGAACTTTCAACTCTTTCTACTTGCCGGCGGAGCGTAAATGCGGGGGGGGAGAAAAAAGACGAGACAAAAGAGGAGATGAGAGCGATGGCTTTGAAGAGAGAAGAGAACAGACGAAAAAAAAAGCCAATCAGCGGTTCAGACAATGGCTAATAAACACTCTCAGATCTGCCGAAATCTGATAATTGCTTTGAGTGAAGGGTAATAACTGGCGATAGACCATCTGTTTGGACCCTGCAATCGTCCTTATGCTTCTCGGCGCGGTGCGGCGAGGCGCATCTGTCAAAAACGAAACGGCGCTCGTTTTTTTGGGACTTCGCGACGGGGGAGGGACTCACTTTTCTCGGTTGAAGCCGTCCAGCTCCTCCAGGAAGATGTTGCCGCCGGCGACGGAGCGGTCGCGGGGCCCGGGGATCATGAGGAACTTGAGGATGGTCCCCTTGGTGGAGCCCAGGAAGAGCACCGTCTGGTTCCGGTACGGTCCCGCCTCTGTGTCCACCACCATCTTATTCAGCTGGTACCTGAGAGAGAGGAAAGACTGAGAGACAGCAAAGCTTTCTCACAGTGACCACACACACACACAAGCATACACACACACACACACACACACACACACACATATGCACACACGTGCACACACAAGCATACACACACATATGCACACACGTGCACACACACATACACTCACACACATGCACACACGCACACACACACACGCACAAGCACACAAATTTACTTTCAGATAGATGTTAAAAGTGCTGAGAAGTTTCAGCAAAGTTCCAAGTCCCTTGAGATGTGATTGCACAAGCTCTACAGTGCCTGCCAAGTCGGTCTCACCTGACCATGGTCTTCACTATCCAGGGCCTCTGCCCTAATGAAGGAACAGCCTCATCCATCAGGGGGTGTGTCTTCACAAAATTCAGCACCTCATCCGGGAACACATTGGAGGAGTTGAACCTGGAGCCCTGTACCGCACAGCCACCCGGCCTGAGGACCAGAGACACAGTCATTACAGCTGTCTTCCGGAATGTCCAGTGTGTGAGTCACAGTCATTACAGCTGTGTTCCGGTATCTCCAGTGTGTGAGTCACAGTCATTACAGCTGTGTTCCGGAATCTCTAGTGTGTGAGTCACAGTCATTACAGCTGTGTTCCGGAATCTCCAGTGTGTGAGTGTGAGAGTCAAAGAGCCAGTGTTACAGAATGACAAAGAGACGTAACATCAGCACCAGTGTGATGGAACACTAGAGCCAGGGAACATCGGAATTGTGGAACACTAGGGTGATAGAACATCAGAGTGATAGAACACTAGGATGATAGAACATCAGAGTGATCACTCGGGCTAGAGGACATTAGAGCAGTAGAACAGACAGAGCTAGTCTGATGGAACACCAGGCTGACAGGACAGCAGGAGCACCTGGGTTTCGTGTACCTGGGTTTGGGGACGAGCTCGTCTGGCACAGGGGTCCAGATGGACTCCGGGGACTTCTGCTCCTTGAACCGCCCGTCAAACACGTGGGCCAGCTGCTGCATGTCGAAGGCACACACCGCCGAACCGGGGATACTGCGGGACACACAGACCAGAGAGCGGCCAATCAGAAACCCCCTCGTCACATCCACACCTCTCACATCCACACCTCTCACATCCACAGCACTCACATCCACAGCGTTCACAGAGAAGACAGCAGTCAAAGAGAAACCCTACCAATATAATTCCCAGCTTTTTGTGAATGGACAGCACGTAGATGATAATGCAGATCTCAGCGATCCACCCGGTGCACCCGCGTAGATAAATGAAATAATTCGCTATAAATAGCGTAGCAGCAGAGGCCACCGAGCAGCAGGAGTGTGTTAGGGGGGTGAAAAACAGCTTTTTCTTCTCGTATAATGGCTTATGGGACCCTGTATGCAGCAGAGGGCATGTCAGCCGTTACCGTGAGAACGCGAAACAATGCAATCGCCGTGTTCGCCGCGTCTAAAATCGCTTTCGCGCCGCCGTTATTTAATCTGGAGAACACACTAGCGGTAGCAAACGCGTCGCCCGAGACGATAATTTAGGTTTTTTTTGTTTTCCTTTATTGTGCGCTGCTCTCCAGCAGCTTCAGGCCCGGCGTGGCGGGATTTTAACGCCAAGTTTTGCCTTTTCAAGCATCAACCTGAATACCTGCAAATGAGGAACGGGGCGGGATCATGCGGTGTCACTGTGATCACGTGATCATGCGGTGTCACCGTGACCACATGATCATGCGGTGTCACCGTGATCACATGATCATGTGGTGTCACTGTGACCACATGATCATGCGGTGTCACCGTGATCACGTGATCATGCAGTGTCACCATGACCACGTGATCATGCGGTGTCACTGTGATCACATGATCGTGCCGTGTCACAGTGATCACATGATCGTGCCGTGTCACAGTGATCACATGATCACACCGTGTCACTGAGATCACATGATCACGCCGTGTCACTGTGACCGCGAAGGTCGGAGTGCCAGGAATCCCGCCGGGCGGCGCCCTTTCATCCATCGCCGCGCTTGGCGGTATCTTCACTTCCCTCCCGTCAGGTCTACAATCAGGATGAATTCTTCAGCGCTCGTCCCCCTTTTTAAAAACTTTTTCAGAAGAGCCGTCTGGCGCAGCCTCCAGAGGATCTCCGGCTTATCTATCGACCGCTGCGCCCGGCACGGGTGCCTCCTCTGGCTCCGGCGGGGCGATAAGCCACGGGAAAGGTAGTCTACCATGGTCACAGTGTGTGTGTGTGTGTGTGTAGTGTGTGCGTGTGTGTATGTGGTGTGTGTGTGTGTGGGGGGGTGGGGGGTTATGTCCTGTCTGTATTCCCCTAGGAGTTGGGGGAGGGGAAGAAGTGGCCGATCCCCATTTCTCTGTCTGCTTGTGTTCCTTGCTGTATCTTGACTTCTCTGTCTGGCAGGCGGCCACTGTGGCTCCCAAGCCCCCCCCCCACCCCACCCCACCCCACACACACCCCCACCTAACACCTCCCCCTCCCTCCACCCCCACCATCCCGCCCACTCCCAGGTGGCCACCCGCTCTTCCCCTGTTTGGACTTTAATCAGCTCGGTTGCCATGACGACAGACTCCTGACGGCTGCGGCGCACTTGACAGATGATGTGGGGGCTGGGGGTGTCAGTCAGGTCCTGTCTTTTGTGGGGTGGGGGGGTGGGGGGTGTTGGGGGGGCAGGGGGAACACATGTTGGTTGTACCTGCTGTGGCTCTTCCCCGTGGAACTGCGTTTGACAGCTGACCGTTCGTCTCCAACTGACACTGCCCCCCCCACCCCCACCCGGCCAGCCTCACAGGGGCGACACTCTATCCACCCCCCCCCCCCCATTCTTTCTGTCCTGAGGCAGCGTCTCCATGTGCTATATCAACATATATATATATATAAATATATTGAGAGAGAGAGAGAGAGGGAGAGAGAGAGAGGGAGAGGGAGATGGGCCTGTTCTGACAGAGGCAGGTCACTCGTTTTTTTGTTCATTCATTCGCTTTTCAAACCTGCACTCTCGTTCCGGGCCTTTTTGCTGCAGCCTAGAACACGCTTGCAAGGCCTCACCTTCAGAGCTCACGAGTCCAGCATCGCTAACCGGTCTCTCACTACCGCTAAAAGCCCGGCCCGCAGGTAGCAGCCCCTGCTGACTCTCAGGCCACCCCCGGGAGGACAGCCATGGGGGGCGGAGGGGGGGCCGGGTTTGGGGAGAGGTGTGGGGAGATTAAATCAAAGGCGCTCGCACAGGGAGAGGCCCCATAGTGGGAAATACACACTGCAGCTCAGAGAGAGCGAGAGGAGAGAGAAGAGAGAAAGCGAAACACCCTGCGCCAGAGAGGGGAGAGAGAGAGAGAGAGGGAGGGAGGGAGGGAGGGACAGCGAGTGACTGTCTCACACACACACACACCCACACACATAACACACACACACCCACGCACCCACGCACGCACGCATGCACACACACACACACACACACACACAGGGTGGAGCAGTCAGGCAGCTGCTTAAACAGCCGAACCTGCAGCAGCAACAGAACCAGCACGCTGTTCTCTTGGTGGTGAAGAGAGACGATTCCTAGGGACAGTGAAACTGTCCCTGAGTGAATCTTTTTACCTTCCTCTCTCCCTCTCTCTCTCTCTCTCTCTCAATCCCTCTTTCCCTCTCTCTCCCCCTCAGTCTCTCTTCTCTTTCTCTCCCCTCTCTCTTCTCTCCCTCTCTCTGTCTCTCTCAGTTCTGTTCTCTTCTCCCCTCCTTCTCTTTCCTCTCTCTCCCCTCTCTGCTCTCTCCTCCACTTCTCTACATTTCATCATCATCAACCCTACTCTGCTCTATCCCTCTCAGTCACACACACACCTGACATCCACACATGCAGTTCACACCACACACACACACACACATGCCCGCTCACAGCACACACACACACATGCAGCTCACACACACACACACACACACACACAACTCACACACACACACACACACACTGCACTCACACACCACACACACACACACACATGCACTCACACACACACACACACACACCACACATGCACACACACACACCATCCACTGACCACACACCACCATGCCCACACATGCAGGCTCACACACACACACACACACACACACATGCTCACACACACACTCCTTTCTCCTGTACCACCCCTCCCCCCCGTGCTTACATCACTGCTGCAAGCTTTTCCTCCCCATTTCCAGGTTAATTCTCCCACCTCTCTTTCACCCTCTATCTCCCTCTATCTTCTCTTCCTTTCTTCCTCCACCATCTCAACCTTTTGCTATAAATGTCTCCCAATCCCTCCATCCCACCAAATCCTTTCACCACATCCTTCTAGAGCCCTTTTCCAGACACACCCCCACAGTGTGTGGACAGTCACCTCCAATGTGTCCAGACCTCAGGGGGTTTAATGTCAAATATGCCAGTCAATCGGAGGACGGCGTTTTTGTTTTTGTTTTTTAAAATTTTTTTTTTAGCTCGATGCCATCCTTCAGTAGACGTGGATTTGCAAACAAAATCTGCAGCAGACACATCCTGGCATAGGCAAGCTATCCCCCACTAGCCTCCCCCCCCCCCACCTGCCCCCTCGGCCCGCCCCTCCCCCCCCTGCACATTTCTCCAGTACGGACGTGAGACTTAGAGGGAGAGCGGTCATTAAAGATCCCCGGACACTTATTGCTAAGAGCTGGCGAGATTCCCAAATCTGAGCCGCACTTAATTCAGCCCATATAATCACCCCGCCCCGTTTAACCGCCTAAATTAACTACTCCCCTCGGACTTTGGCTGACGGGCGGCCAGCGTTTTTGGCACAAAATGGCCGCCATGCATCATGTGGGTGGGGAGGTACATGCGTTTAGAGGCGACTGAGGTGATTGGGTGTCGCCTCGTCCCCCACCGCACAGTAATGCACTTTGAGACCATGAGGCAGACGCCAGTATATAATTCAACTCCGTTACTATGACGATGACGATGACGATGATGATGATGATAATTCCAGTACTAGTGATATGTACATATGTACTATTTTGTTTTAGGTTTATTCTGATTGTGAATTACCTACAATGACACAAAGAGAGAGACTGTACATACACATTATTCTGTTACAGTTTGTCCTCTGGTGTCAGTAAAGCATATTGAATTGAAATTGAATTGAGAGAAGAGAAACAGGGAGACAGACAGAGTGAGACAGAGAGCGATAGAGAGAGAGAGAGAGACAGAGTGAGACAGAAACAGAGAGGGAGAAAGAAACAACAGAGAGAGAGAGAAAGAAACAGGGAGTGAGATAGACAGAGCGAGACAGAGAAAGTGATAGAGAGAGAGAGAGAGAGCTGCTTGATGAAAAGCAAAGGCACAAAGCAGAAGTTAATCGCAGGGAATGGGGAAGCTTGGTCGTGCAACCCGGCGGTTGTCCTCAACTGAATAATGAAAGGATAACCTTGAACCAAAAAAAAAAAAAATCTTTAAAAAAGTCTTCTGTTGTTTCTGTTTGTTCTTCACAGAGCTTTAATCACTGAGAAGACAGGTCGGGACCGCGCGGGCAAACACGATGTGACCCTGACGGAGGACAGACGCCGAAATGCTAATTTACCCCGGCTAAGGGGCTGTCTGGATAAATTGGCCCTTTTTGGTGTCCTTCAAAGTAGCCATTGTCTGGAGTCATTGTGCAGGTGAACACCAGCACTCTGGCGAGCCACGTGGATCCACTTCCTCAATACTGACGAGCCGTCGTTATTTCAGAAATATGAAGCTTTGTGTCTGAAAAAGTAATGAGCCGCTGGTAGTGTCCGTGCAGGCCCTTAAACTTCGGGCCTCAACGACAGAGAACACCACAACTGTGTAAAAAATGTTTTTCCTCTCCTTAAAAAATGCTTTTAATTCCTGTTCTTTATGTTGTTACGACCTGCACTGATGCTGTTCCCGCATAGCCATGTTATAAAAACAAAAGTAATTAAAATAGTTGTGTTACTTTATTAGTTCATTATTATTGTACAGTTTGTTTTCACTTTAACAGCCCAGTTACACTCTTATGCGTGTTTTTATTATAATTTTTACAAGTTCTTTTTCCTCTCTCTAGTTATTATTTTCTTTTTTTTGTTAAGTGCTCCGAGCGCAATGCGTGAAGCTTTGTGAATAAAGCTGTGATTACGAGGTCACTGGTAATCGCCTGCTATCCAAACTGCACGCAGTTCTGCATGTTCAGCACCGGCTTTTGGGGAACCGTAATACGACCCAGTTAATATTTTCCCTGGCCCAAACGCTCGGCACGTGTCAGCGAAGAACGCGAAAGAGTCCAATTTTTGGCTGCGGTTCTGTAAACAAAATAATTCCTTGGACTTGTGCTGTTTTTTAAAGAACATAAGCGATCTGCCTGAACTGGCTGAGAGCTTAACTGAAGTAGTTTAAAAAAATAAAAAATAAACACACCCTTTCAGACTACACTTCATTTCATATTTCTATAAAAGCCACCTTAGTTTATTTCTACTGTGTTTGCTTGCTGTTTACACCTTTTGATTGGTTGGCTAATGCCGCTGAATGGCTTAAATGTAACTGGTGTTCTATAAACTACCTACATGTTCAAGCCCAAATGTAGAGCTTAACACGGAACCGACGTGTTCGCCCGATTTGAACACGCACGTTGAAGGTGAATCAGATCATCAGCAGTCGAAGGAACTAGCCCTGATTTCTTACCCAGAGTCCTTCACTCGCTCTGAACACGCGGTCACCTCGTCTTCACGAGAGTCGGCACAATCCCTGTCACATGAGACCTGGGCTGAATGCACCTCACTGTACTGTAGATGCTAACGCAATTTCATCATCATCATCATCGTCATCATCATCATCATCACCGTTGACATCTTCATCACCATCATCATCTTCACCATTGATATCATAATCATCATCATCATCATCATTGTCATCTCATCTACTAGATGATGGATCATGATTGATCATCGCATCATCATCATTCATCCCACTGACATCTCATCACCCTCATCATCTTCATCGCATGCATCTTCATACCACTCATCTTCACCATGATCTCATCATCACCATCGCATCATATCACTCATACACACTTCATCACCATCGCCAATTATGTTTCTGTTTATCAGATCACGATGTCATGATGTGATCATATCACATCATAATCTTCATCCTCGTCCGCCCGTGGGGTGGGGTAGAACACCCCAGGATGATGTCGCGGCCGTGCGAGCGCAGGATGGGGCTGGTGGAGTGCAGCTGGTTGAAGTAGAAGTGCGAGTCGCCGGGGATGGAGCAGTTGAGCCGCGCCTTCAGGAAGGAGGTCCACTGCTTCTCCAGCACCCGCTGTGACCCGCCAACGTCGTCCTTACACACGCGCGCCACCCGCGACACCACCGCCTGCAGGTACACGCACGTACGGGCGCAGGCACGCACACATAAACACACACGCACATACGAGCACAGGCACGCACACATAAACACACACGCACATACACACACACGTTCACACATAGGGAAAAAAACACAAACAGGCACAGCAGGCAGGTAAGACATATATACCCTGAAACAGTGACAGCTGCAGGTGTGCTGGATCTGTTCCTGTGTAAATGAGACTGAATGTTCACACAAACCCGCACATGAATCAACAGCGAGAGAATGAATAACGGTTCAGCCCCGAAAACAGCTATAAATGGAGCATTACTCGTGGGAATGTCACAGACAGAAGCATTAGCGTTAAGTACACTTTATAAAAGAATAATTCTTTCAGTCTGGTAAAGTGTTATCAATAATTCATGAAAATACTTGTGCATTCTGTGAACAGCCTGACCCCCATCGCAACGTTGCTAAGTTTAAGGGCCCACTTATTGAGTTCTGTAAACACGGAAAATGATCTTTTTGGTGAACTGCAAACTTGTCAAGGATAAAAAGGGGCTTTTGGTACCTGCTCACAACCTGCAAGCAAATATGTTTACCAGTCAGGTGATGTCAGAGCAGCAAAATGAAATGTTGTGCAGGTGATGTTTTTGCACACCTCAGTTACTGAGCAGTATCAAAATGCCACAGGAAATAGTTAACATAGAAGGACTGCAGTTAGTCTGCACAGATGCTTTTACAGGGGTGAGGTCTGACATGTTTACTGTCCATTGTCCCATTTTGGAACTAAAGTTTGGAAGTTGAGTAACCATGGCTACATCTCTGCGCTTGTCATGAGCTTCATCGTACACACACACGCGCTCACGCACGCACGCACACACGCATGCACACACACACACAAACACACATACACACCACACACACACACCTTACCTTCTCCAGGTAGTTGAACTCCATCCCCAGCTCTCTGAAGAAGAAGTAGATGTGGGGCCCCCACTCCACAGCACTGACAAAGTACGGTTCTGGAAGACAACCGACACCACTGACTGGGGCACTGACACCCACTCACGCCCCTCCCAGAGCACATATGAGCACTGACCCCTGTAACAGACGAACACAGCCACTGACTGACCCACAGACCCAAACACGGCCCCATAATTACAGGTGAGGACACTGACCCCAGGCACAGACACAGACAGGTCAGGCTTCAGCCAACGCAGGACGAACAAGCGAAAGCGAGAATATTTTTTTTCTTCACACGTTAGCAAAGGTCAGAAATCAATAAATCTAACTCACCAAACTGAATTTTTTGGGGGGTGGGGGGGAAGCATTGCATTTGCATTTAATTTCAAGTCAAATTTAAGCAGAAATGTTGATTGAGAGAACCCCCAGGCAGAGAACACACACACACACACACACACACACACACCACACACAACACACACACACACACACACACACACACACACACACAGAAAACCTCTGCCCGGTAAGATAAGGGAACTGGAAGCGGCGTATAGATCAGTAACGACGGGCGCCCATTAGAAATAAAAGGTTAGGGGCCAATAGGAGGCTTGAATAAAACATTAAAACCCGCCGAAGGTTTTACACACTCTCTCCTGAGACGAGCCGAGCTGAGCTGCATCTTCACGAGGCCAGATTACGCACAGCTGAGATAACACAAAGAGGTGTTTAATATTTAATTTTTAACGGAGCCCTGACCTGCTTTCCCTTCTCCGCAGCGGCATCTCAGAGACGCGTCGCGGTTGCGCTCGAGGGTGGGGTGGGGGGGTGGGGGGCAGTGTGGCGAGGTGGGGGGGGCGGGGGTTTACCTCTGAACCACTTGGAGTCGTGTTTGACGGTCCGGAGGGCCGGGGGGGCGCCCAGGCTGCGGTAGATCACCGCGTCTATGGCCAGGAAGTCGGTCACCGTGGCAGTGAAAAGGTTCCCATCTACAACGAAGGACGCGGACAAGTCAGTTCCGCCTCCCCGAAACAATCCCAGTGAGGTCATGGGAAAAAGTCTGAGGTTTATAAACACTTTATAACTGAGTAATACATCGGTAACAATGGGGTTATAAAGGGTTTTGGATTTGGAGGATAGGCAATGTGGGCCTCTCTCACCTGCAAACAGGGCGACGTTGGCATGTTTGGGGTCGTAGGGACACCTGGCCATTCCGCTGATCGTCTCCCCCACCATCTCCAGAGTGTCCCTCTGAGGAAAACACACACACACACACCTCACTGGGTCTGTACAGCACACACACACACACACACACACCTCACTGAGTCTGTACAGCACACACACACACACACACACCTCACTGGGTCTGTACAGCACACACACCTCACTGGGTCTGTACAGCACACACACACACACACACACCTCACTGAGTCTGTACAGCACACACACACACACACACACCTCACTGGGTCTGCACAGCACACACACACACACACACCTCACTGAGCCTGTACTACACACACACACACAAACACACACCTCACTGAGTCTGTACAACACACACACACACACACACACCTCACTGGGTCTGTACAGCACACACACCTCACTGGGTCTGTACAGCACACACACACACACACACCTCACTGAGTCTGTACAGCACACACACACACCTCACTGAGTCTGTACAGCACACACACACACCTCACTGAGTCTGTACAGCACACACACACACACACACACACACACCTCACTGGGTCTGTACAGCACACACACACACACACACACACACCTCACTGGGTCTGTACAGCCACACACCACAGCGCACATCACCCCATCACATGAGTCTGGTACTGCACACACAACACACATCATCACACACACAGACGCACAGAGTCTGTTCAGCACACCACACAACACATCACACACCTCACGGTTGTCATGGCAGAACACACTCCTGAGGTCTGTACAGCCACACACAACACAGCACATACACGACACACACACACACCTCACTGAGTCTGTACAGCACACCCACACACACACACACGTCACTGGCTGTACAGCACACACACACACCACACCACACACACACCCAACCTCACTGAGGTCTGTACAGCACACACACTCACTGAGTCTGTACAGCAACACACACACACACACACACACACTCACTGGGTCTGTACAGCACACACACACACACACACACACACCACATCACGGCTGTACACACACACACACACACACACCACCCACAGTCTTCCTCACAACACGCAGCCATGTAAACCGCGCCAGTGCGGTAAATAACCCGCAGAGCTAATGAGAGCTATCCGCTAAACCCGCCCGGAAATGAAATAACGAACAGCCGTCACCGCGCTTAAAACGTCCTATAAATACATCCCTGCTCACAGCCCCCCGTCCCCGTCCCCCCCTCCCCCCCCCCCCCCCACATCAAAACGCTCGCGAACTGCAATTAATCAGCGGGCGGCGACGGCGAGGACTGTGCAGTTTAGCGCGCGACAGGTCACGCCCCCCCCCCCTCCTTCGATTCTCCATCCAAACAGAGTGGAGGGGCGAGAGGGGGGAGGGGGGCAGTCCAGCAGGAAGTCTGAGAAATTAGCTTTGGCCCAGTGCTCTCGTTTGCACGCATGCAATGTGTGCTGGTAGACGCCCATCTTTGTTTATTATTTAAAATTTTCCAGCTGCTATTTGGGTCTCTTTGTCTGATTTGTGTGGATGGGATTTATGGGATCGTCATCGTCATCGTCATCGTCATCGTCATCACCACAACATTAAGTCTTCTACTGTGCACCATAAGGCCATTGTAACATAAGCATGACATTACACCTGTCATAACCTGTCTTGACAGCGTATGACATAATGACAGGTCATAATACTGTCATGACGTATGCTATTACTATGTATGATGTGCACTGCTGAATAAAATAATATAAACTGCTATAACAATAATTATAATTTCAAATGCTC
Organism: Anguilla rostrata; assembly: GCF_018555375.3. NCBI lineage: Eukaryota > Metazoa > Chordata > Actinopteri > Anguilliformes > Anguillidae > Anguilla > Anguilla rostrata. The sequence continues at coordinate 59,023,643 of NC_057935.1, forward strand.
TCTTCCCATTATGTTGCGTACTTACAGTGTAGTTGGCACATAAGGGGTTAAAGGCATTTGTGCCACAGACAAATAGGCCCCCCGGGCGACTTAGCAACACCTTCATAAAGTTCCGGCACTCATCCTGAGAGAGAGAGAGAGAGAGAGAGAGAGAGAGGGAGGGGGGGAGAGAGGGGGGCGAGGAAGAGAGAGAAATTATGATTATTGCTATTATAACAGTTCATGTGTCTATTCATTCAGCGTGTTTGTAGTAATTATAATTGTCCCATTATAACATTTTTCCTTTCAACACACCATTTGCTCTGTCATAACAATAAAGGATATATAAATCTGAACCCGAAATTGAGAGTGACGGGGAGAGAGGGAGGGAGAGAGGAAGAGAGGGAGAGTGAAAGCTCAGAAGAGATGCAGAGAAGGAGGGGGAGAAAGAGAGAGAGAGAGAGAGGGAGAGAGAGAGGAAGAGATGCAGTTTCGAGTTTTAATAAAAACGTTTATTGTTCCATTTACTTTACATCAGTAATGGCTTAACCTCAATTGCGATACTCAGTCAATACATCTCAGCCATTTTTCCTTTGTGTGTCACAACAAGCAAAAATCACAAGCATTACAAATGAATGAAAAAAAAAGAGACCATTAAAAATTCAAAAGTCAACTGCCCATCATCACAAACAGATGCAGAGAGGGGGAGGAGGTCGGGTCCGAAAGCAAACAGAGGAGCAGAGATCGATTTTTTCTTCTTCTTTTTTTTGTTGTTGTTGTTGTTGCCATAATTGCCACAATTATCACCATCGGCAGCAGCGCGGCTCTGATTGGCCCGTCACCGCGGCGTGGCCCGTCACCGCGGCCCGTGCGAACACGTCCGCCGCAGCCGCCCAGCATCGTGCGAGCCGCGATGTCCCGTGACGGATAGCGCAGCAACAGGATGCTGCTACACACTCCACCCGCTTAACAGCAAACAGCCGGCAGGTAACAGCTTGTAGTAACAAGTGACGCCGCCATAGACACCTGAAACACCTATCGCCCGAAACCCCCCTTAATACAGCCCTGTGAGAACAGCCCCCCCCCCTTAATACAGCCCGTGAGAACGCCCCCCCCCAATACGGGCCCTTAAACACTCCACCCTTAAAGAGCGTCGCTGTGGGAGTCAGCCCTTAAGTCAGCTCAGTAAAAAGGAGGATGACCCGAGTATTCAGCCGCTAACCCCCCCCCCCCCCTTAACACCCACTACAACACACACACCCACCCAGAGTACAGCCGACACCCACACACAGACAGCATGCGCCTAGCACACACTCCAACATCCTCACCATCAGCACACAGGCAACAACAACTGCTGCCGGTCTGACCCTCACACGCAGTCACATAGAAACGAGGAACCAGGTACACAGATGCGCTCACACACACACACACACAGACACGCATGCACACACACACACACACACGCATGCGCACATGCACACACACAAACGCATGCACGCACACAAACACACACACACACACACGTGCCAACGCGCTTGCTTCCGATTGGCCGGGACAGGAGCTGAGAACACGTCCCGGCCGTCCCGGGCCCAGAGCCCCTCATAAGGCGCAAACCCTAAATAAGGCTTTGGGTGGATTGCGGTATCCTGTTTCTCTCAAAATACAGCCGGCCCACAGTCGTGTGTCTGAATTACAGGGCATTAGAAGCACAAACAGCAGCAGTGCTCCCCGAATCCCCACAACCCAACCCCAAACATTCCCTAAATCTCTTTTATATTGATACCAAGCACTGCGTGCGGATTTATGCTTTAATTTAAAAAAGAACAGCATAATTCTACGCGTCCCCCGACGCATCGACCCACAATTACCAGTCCTCTTTATGGTTCGCTCCCTCTGTTTATTTTATGCTGAAGCCCATTCCAATACATCTCCTGACGTCCTCTCTCCCCCCCAGTGCTGTTTCTCTCCCCAACAATATCTCTCTATTCTATTTTCTCTTTCTCTTTCTGTCGCTCTCTCTTCTCGCCTCATCCATCAATCTTTCTCCTTTCTTTCTCTGCGTCTCCTTTTGTCGCTGCGCTCCACTCTCCCTCTATCTTTCTGACTATCTCTCTCTTTCCCAGCTCTCTCCCTCTCTCTCTCTTCCTCTCCGTTCTCCCCTCACATGCCCTGTTTCGACTCCTCCACCTTTCTCCTTCTTCTCCCCCAATCCTGTCCTTATTGCCCATTGTCACCCCTAGTGTCCATCTCTCTCTCTCTCTCTCTCTCTCTCTCCTCTCTCTTCCCTCCCACCTCTCCCTCCCTCTTTCCTTTGCCAGACCGACCCCCCCACCCCCCCCCGAGTGCATCTCTTCCAAAGCACCACCTGGGCTGCCTGGCAACCCCTCAGCCTGCTCTTGCTCTATCTATCCATCTATCTCTCTCTCTCTCTCTGCACCATCTTCTCCATCCCTCACTCTTCCTCCCTGCATCACCCTCTACATCCCTGTCTTTTTTCAATTGCTAAGGTGTGGTGACTGAGCCTGCACTCTCTCTTTCTCTCTCTCCCTATCTCTCTTTCTCTCTCTCTCTCTCTCTCCCTCTCTGTTCCTGTATGCAGTTCCAGGATCCCCTTCAGCTGAAGGACTCGGATTGATTACAATGCAAAGCCTGTGTTCAGGAAAAAATTAAATCCCATTCTGTTCTGTAAATACCCCCAAAACAAGCATCAGCAAAGAGAGAGAGAGAGAGAGAAACAGAGAGAGTGAGAGAGAGACACAAAGACAGAGGGAGGGAGAAGGACAGAAACAGAGGTGTGAACAACAGCAAAAACAGAGGGAGACTGAATGAGAGAGAGAGAGAGAGAGAGGAGAGAGAGAAAGGGAGAGAGATGGAAGGGAGGCAGAGTGAGAGAGAGATTTATAGAGGGAGAGAGTGTCAGAGACAGGCAGAATGAGAGTTAGAGAAATGGAGAGAGAGTTAAGGGGTGAGAGAGATGGAAAGGGAGAGAAGGGGGAGAGAGGGAGAGAGAGTTAAGGGGTGAGAGAGATGGAAAGGGAGAGAAGGGGGAGAGAGAGTTAAGGGGTGAGAGAGATAGAAAGGGAGAGAAGAGGGAGAGAGGGAGAGAGGGAGAGAGAGTTAAGGGGTGAGAGAGATGGAAAGGGAGAGAAGGGGGAGAGAGGGAGAGAGAGTTAAGGGGTGAGAGAGATGGAAAGGGAGAGAGAGAGGAGAGAGGGAGAGAGAGTTAAGGGGTGAGAGAGATGGAAAGGGAGAGAAGGGGGAGAGAGGGAGAGAGAGTTAAGGGGTGAGAGAGATGGAAAGGGAGAGAAGGGGGAGAGGGAGAGAGAGTTAAGGGGTGAGAGAGATAGAAAGGGAGAGAAGGGGGAGAGAGGGAGAGAGAGTTAAGGGGTGAGAGAGATGGAGAGGGAGAGAGGGAGTGAGTTATGGAGGGACAGTGAGTGTCAGAGAGACGTTGAAGGCAGACGGTACTTCTCTCTGTCGCCTGATCTCTGCCAGATGCTTTGCGGAATGAAGGCCGTTGCAACTGCTGACTTGAGCAAGTGCATTCCCTGAACCTCCCTCCCCTCCCCCCCCAAAAAAAAGCAATGCCCCAGACCCCCTGCAAGAATCCCCCCCCCACCCCAACCCCATCCTGGCCCCCACAGGTCAAAAAGTTCTGTTTCTTTGCCTTCTTCTCCCACCTGCTTTAACCCTTTGTAGAGCAGGCTTTTTGGAATGTTCCAAAATTTAAAATTCTAAGGCAGTGTTCTACAGCTCTGTTGCTTTCAATTACCAGCAGTGATTGTTACATCAGCATTAGAAGGTTCCATTAGTAACAATCCATTAAGAGTGACCTCACACCTTAAAGGGTTAATGTACTCCAATCAGAAATGAAGGCTCTGGGCTTAATTCCATCCATCCACCAGCCACACACTCACGTCCAGCTGCCCTAAATTACCCTCTTTTCTTTTTTATGCTGCAAATATCAATTTCCCAAGTTTACGACGGAGACCCATAAAAAAACTTAACAGCTGGGACAGGGAAGATGTCTCTAAACACCGGCCGTAAAAGCAGACTCTGTCTGGAGGTGTGGGATTGTCAGATAGGGAATCTTATCTTTATAAAATAAAAAAATAAAATAAAAAAGTTCAATAACTTTCGGGTGACATTGCGGTCGGGACACTTGGTGGAGGGGGGGTGGGGGGGGGGGGGGGGGGGGGTGAAAGCCCTGAATTTCAGGCAGTGCACACCTGCGTCATGGGATCAGGTTAATGAGCAGCAGGGGTAAAAGCTGGGAAATCTGGGTTGTCTGACTGGTGGGGCCACAACCCAGGGACCCGATTTTGGCCCCAGAACCAAAGGTGGTGCAGGAGGTGCCCCGACCCCCTCCTGCTCCTCTTTCTGTGAGTAATCTGTCTGGCCCCAGAAACCATTGCACCCCCTCTCACCCCCCCCCCCCCCAAAAAAATAAAAGAATTTCTTGTTTACCCTCCAGTCATGGGTGAAGGAGTTCAAGCCTCAACTGTGGAAAGCACACACACATTTACACCAACAGGATCGAACCAGACCTCCTCTAGACTAAACTACAGGACACCAGGGGAAGAAAAAAAAAACTGCTATTTTCTCAGCTGTCCGACAAACAAGAAAGATTGAGTCCGATCCCAGCGTTCCCTGTTCCGGCGAAAGGAAAAAGGAAACGCACGTGGAATGCCAGGAGGAACGGGACTCTGGGAATATGGGGAAAATGGAACATTCAGCAATGCAGTATAATGGGTAATGAACTGGTCTTGTAACCTAAAGGTCGCAAGTTCGATTCCCAGATAGAATCCATTGAGCAAGGTACTCAACCAGCATTGCTTCAGTATATATCCAGCTGTATAACTGGATTCAATGTAAATACTGCGTAAAAAAGTTGTGTAAGTCGCTCTGGATAAGAACATCTGCTAAATGCCTGTAATTACATTACAGGATTTAGCAGACCCTTTTCCAGAGCGACTTACACAACTTTTACAAAGCATTTTACATTGTATCCATTTATACAGCTGGATATTGCTGAAGCAATGCAGGTTAAGTACCTTGCTCAAGGGTACAACGGCAGTGTACTTACCCGGGAATCGAACCTGCGACCTTTCGGTTACAAGTCTAGTTCCTTACCCACTGTGCTACACTCCGTCCTCCGTAATGTAGTGGAATGTGGAACATTACCGGAACAGATTACAGAAACACCGCATTTATAAACAGTTTGATGTTTGATGATTAATGCAATATTTTGCAACAATTTCTTACACAATAAATGTGATATGTACTGAATATAATATCAACAAAAAAACAAGCATGAGGAAATAAGTAACAATTAGTACACCCTCCTATTTGCATTACTTCCTACCAACATCATTGGGCAGTCTAATGTGTCATGCAGTTGGAAATTTTACAATAAGCTTGAACAGGAATTTCTTTGTCCGGTATTTTTGTATTTATTTCAAGTGTAAAAATGGCCAAATGATCTCATTACAGCTCGCGGTCAAGGAGATAACCGTTCCGAATAAACTTCTACAGGAGAAAACTGCTCTTAGAAGATAAAAGTTTTAAGAGTACTAAACTCCTTTAAGCGCAGCGTTTGCATA
>NC_057935.1:59034224-59054224 GCF_018555375.3 Anguilla rostrata
TCGGTAATGATGCAGCGCTGCTGTGTTTAATTGGTATGAATTAACGTCACTGCGCGAGTAGCGGCTTGACCTGATCCTGGGCTGTGGTACTGCTGGACCCCCCCTCCCAAAACCTAACCAACCCCCCCCCCCCCACAGCAACCCCCCCGGCCTCCATCCAACCAGAAAGAGAAAGAGAGAAAAAGAGAGAGAGAGAGAGAGAGAGAGAGATCGTGTCTCGGGTCGAGGAAGACTCAAACCCCGTGCACCCATAAATTAATCACACCCCCGCTTTTCTCCGAAAGTTAGCAAGAGTAACCCCCCCACCCCCTGCATCATTAAAAAAAAAAGAATGTGAAGATGATCGATCAACTCTGACGTTAACGAAGGCTATTGATGGCTATTTCTTTGGTTCGTTAAGAGGCTTCCAGCTCAGTGTGTGTGTCTCTGAGACGGAGACTGTGGTGTCTGTCACTGTCCCTGTTGTTCATCACGCGGGGGGGGGGGGGGGCAGGAGGCAGGGCAGGGGGGCAGGGGGGGGCGGAGAGACAGTGCAGCTCATCTTTTCCCCCCTAATTGTTGGAATAACAAGGCAGGCCGAAAGCCTCCGGGTGCATTTCTGTTGACACAGGCGCATTTTTCTTAAGTTGTTTTTGCTGCACATTTTTTATTTTATTTTTAGCAGGAAGACTGACTGACTCAGCGATAAGAGGGGCGCGGGGGGGGGGGGGGGTGTTAGGGGATGGGGGAGGAGGGGGGGCTGTTTGTGAGCGCTCAGATTACTGGTGCTCTGGGACCCAGTGCTGAAGCTGGGGGAGAGGCCTCTCTTTCTGTCCTACTCTCTCTCTCTCTCTCTATTCCTCCCTCCATCTCTCTCTCTCTGTCTCTCTCTATGGCCTTCTCACTTGCTGTTTCTCTGTCTCTTTTCCTCCGTCCATCTCTCTGTCTGTCTCTCTCTATTGCCTTCTTTCTCGCTGTTTCTCTGTCTCCTTCCCTCCCTCCTTCTGTCTCTCTTTCCTCCACTCTTTCCTCTCCATTTCTATCTCTCTCTCTCTCTCTCTCTCTCTCTCCGTCTCCCTCACACACGTCTCCAGTGAGGGGGGGAATGGTGCGTTCTGGGATATTGATCGGCATGTTATTGACCGGCTCAGTTTCTGCTCCACATCTTTCCCGATACCCTGCAGGAAGGCCCGGCGGAGGGGGACACGTGCGGGGGGGGGCAGACCCCAGCTGCCCCAAGCACCAGCCCGTTTTGCCCCAAGTGCCCCATGTGTCCCTTTGATTTGATTTTTAAAAACTGTACTGTTGCCGTAATTCATTTTCATTCATTCATTTTGGTAAAATGTATTGTGTGCAATAGCTGGCTGTGATGGAAAAAAAAACCAGTTCACCTAAGTTGGTGTGACTTACAGCCCCCACAACACCCCCCCCCGGAGGTGCTGCTTGACCCCTCCCTCCCCCAACTCCCAAACATTGACCTTCGGGAGGTCAAAGGAAGTGGTCGGTTTGGGCCTGGGCCTGGGCCAGGGCCGCGATTGGCTTAGTCCTTCCAGAAGACCCAACGGGACGTCCGAGAATCCCAAAACGTCCTTCCTCAGGTTCTCCTCAGGGTCTGGATTTCATCCGACTGTCACACCTCTGCAGTGCCCCCCCCCCGGACCACCAGACCCCAGACCCCAGTCCCGCCACGGGGAGACTCCTCGACTGGGAATATTTACGCAGGTGTGTTCCGTCTGCAGCGCAACACGTTCTCGAGCTTTTACAGCTAGCGGCTAATTCGCCGACCCGGAGCCAATCAGACGCGTCCGTTTGTCCGCACGCGCTTTGCAGTGAAGTTCATTTTCGGTGATTGTTGCCGAACTGTTGGCAAACTGTGTCTGAGAAGAATAATAATATTTAAAAAACACAAGCTGAATCTGAATTTATACGCTAAATCCAATTTGAGGACAGACGTCGATTGAATCCAGGCCATCGTGTTGGGTGAACACAGAAAATAAACTACTACTCATCTGAACAAAATATCCACTGTTAATTCAGCTTCAATAGGGACCATACGAAGTCCATAAGAGTTGATTTAATACTGAACGTCAGAGGTGGAAAGTCCAGGGATCAGAAAGTAAAAGTCCTGCCTTGTGTTTCTTCCACCCATGAAGTCAGCCAGCTGATTCCACTAATTAGCTCCACCTCCTGGCTGAAGAAGTGTAGCAAATCCAGGTGGCGGTTGGAACAAAATTCTGGGCAGCAGTTTTACTTTCTGAACCTGGATTTTCCACCTCTGCCGAACGTTATAACGTGACAAAGTTAAAGACGGCACGCACGGTTCATCAGGATAATGCTCGTCTGCGTTATCGTTTCTCTCTTCAGCTTGCCCTAGAAGGACGACGCGCGCGACGGTCCCCACGGTCAGTCAGTCGCTGCGTTACCACTCCTGAGAGACAGGGGGCAGTATACCTTTGCAGGTGCTGACAGGCTGGAGTCGCTCACCTCGGCTTTAAGGGCACCTGTGCGAATATCAGCGGGATTACGCTGGCGGGTTGAACCGGAATGTTTCGGCACCCCCCCCACCGAACCCCCCCCCCCCCCCCCCCCGCGCGTCGGGACTTCATCTTCCTGTCTGGAGAAAAGGGGACGTCCATCACAGATGGAAAAATACAGGAGCCTGTCTCACCACCCCCACCCGCCACCCCCACCCCCCGAATGTACCGCTTCGCTCCCATGGGGGGGGAGGGATGGCGGGAGCTGGACTTTTTTTGCGCCGCGACGCCGTCCGAACCTGAGACGCCCGTAAAACTTTCAGAGTTTAATAACTCTGCCCCCCCCCCCAGCCTCCCACCCCCCCGAACACGAGCCTGGAGGGCCGGCATTCTGGGTGCTTCATTATACGTCCGTTTGGTCCAGAGAGGGGTTGGGGGACGGGGCGGGGGGGTCGGGGGGGGTCGGGGGGGGCTGTCGACACGTTTTTACGGTTCGAGGTCACAGAGACGCGCCCCAAGGCTGCAGGCGAGGTCACTTCCTGGCAGGGCGGTTCGGGTTCCTTTGGCCGCGTTCCCCTGGTAACCATGGCCATATGTGAACTCTCCGAGGAGCCATAAGCCAATTTTATCCTTAACTCCGACAAGCAGTAAAAGAAAAAACACACTTCATTTTTCTTTCTTTTTTTTGGAGTGAAAGCATTCCTGTCTGTAACGTTATCCAAATTTAGCGGGGGGGGGGGTTCTTTGAATTCCTTCAGGGCAGGGGAGGTGGGGGGGGTACAGAGCTAATTTTTGTAATTGATGGGGGGGGGGGGGGGGGGGGTTGGGTTATGCGATCAGCATGTCTTTCAAACCTGCCCGACCGGGACGTTTCACCTGAGGGGTGTGTGCGGGCGGCCCGTGGGACGTTGACGTTGCCGTTGCCGGGGGCGACCATTACCTGGATCCGATGTAGAGGGTGCGGTTCACCTTGAGGATGCTCTGGATGTGCAGGGGCTCCTGTCTCAGCGATGATCGATGGGCCCGGCCCACGAACACCGGGTACCGCCGGACCACTGCGGAACACAAGTTTACGGTCACACCGGCACACTCCGGGGGGTAGCGGTGAAGGACACGGGGGGGGGTAGCGGTGAAGGACACGGGGGGGGGGGACAGCCGTATATCACACCCCTCAGAGACGGGCCAGGGAATCCGCATCACCGTCTGTCCTTGAGTGCGGCGAAAGACACTGAATATCTCTCTCTCTCCTCTCCTCTCCCTCTCCCCTCCTCCTCTCTCCATCCTCCTCTCTCTCTCTCCTCTCCTCCCCCTCACTGCCCCTCCTTCTCTCCATCTTTCCCTCTCTACCGCTCCCTCTCTCCATCTCTCACTCTCCTCTCTCTCCTCCTGCTTTTGGTTTCTCTCCTCCATCTCTCACACTCCCATTACCTCATTCACACTCTCTCTCTCTCTCTCTCCTCTTCTCCCCCTCTCTACCCCTCTCTCTCTCCATCTCTCACTCTCTTCTCCTCATGCTTTCAGTTTTTCTCCTCCATCTCTCACACTCCCATTATGTCATTCACGCTCTCTCTCTCTCTCCTCTTCTCCCCCTCTCTACCCCTCTCTCTCTCCATCTCTCATTCTCCTCTCCTCATGCTTTCAGTTTTTCTCCTCCATCTCTCACACTCCCATTATCTCATTCACGCTCTCTCTCTCTCTCCTCTTCTCCCCCTCTCTACCCCTCTCTCTCTCCATCTCTCATTCTCCTCTCCTCATGCTTTCAGTTTTTCTCCTCCATCTCTCACACTCCCATTATCTCATTCACGCTCTCTCTCTCTCTCCTCTTCTCCCCCTCTCTACCCCTCTCTCTCTCCATCTCTCATTCTCCTCTCCTCATGCTTTCAGTTTTTCTCCTCCATCTCTCACACTCCCATGATCTCATTCACGCTCTCTCTCTCTCTCCTCTTCTCCCCCTCTCTACCCCTCTCTCTCTCCATCTCTCATTCTCCTCTCCTCATGCTTTCAGTTTTTCTCCTCCATCTCTCACACTCCCATTATCTCATTCACGCTCTCTCTCTCTCTCTCTTAGTATTACTCTCATTCCATCTCCCTTCCCTCCTGCCCTCCATCTATAGCTTTTACTCTCTCTCTCTATCTCACTTCCTCCCCCCTTACCTCTCTTCTCCTCCTCTCTAAATCTACCTCCCTCTCCCCCCCCCCATCCCATTGTGTGAAAGGGCGAGCCTCTATCCCCAAAACTCCCCTGGCCAAAGGGAATGAAGAACTGGGATTTGGGGAGAGGGAACATTCCTCCGCTCAGTTCAGTTCAACCTCATTCTGTTCCTTCACTTCACAAACCCAAAGCAGGACGAACCCTCTGCTGAGGCAATTATAAACAGCACAACACGCAGCTACTGCTGTACCGTGTAACATATACGCACGTGTGTAACATACACACACGCATGTAACATACACACACGCGTGTAACATACACACACAATTGTAATATACACACACGCATGTAACATACACACAAGCGTGTAACATACACACACAAGTGTAATATACACACGCGTGTAATATACACACAAGCATGTAATATACACACAAGCGTGTAACATACACACACAGATGCAGGCTGTCATTGCAGATAAAATTCTGATCTTAACTGACCTGCCTGGTAAAAAAAAAAAAACACTAAATAAGATTGACTGGCACCAATGACTGCAGAAGCAATGAGTACAGTTACAGTAATGTTGTTTTGCATAAGCAATGAGCACAGATACAGTAATGTTGTTTTGCATAAGCAATGAGCACAGATACAGTAATGCTATTGACCCTTTCAGACCAGGCCAAATCCACCACCGGCCGGCCCGTAGAGTCTTCCTGCTTCCTGTTTCTGGGAAGCCCGGAGACCGCAGCAGCGAGTCATCTAAAATCCATCAGGGAGCCCTGACCTTTGACCCCTGTGCGATACCCGCCACACCCCGCCGCGTGCCTCCGGGCTGTTTCCCACATGACCCCTGACCCTGTGACCCCCGACCCCCCGAACGGTGGCATGTAAACACAGTGGGGGGGGGGGGGGGGGTTGGGAGGCCTACCTTCTGAGGGCACGGTGCTCAGGGGTCCCAGCTCCTCGGGGAAGGCGCCGCCGGCCAATCGGAGGAGGGCGAGGAGGAGCGCGAAGGGCGGGGCCAGGGTCGCCATGGTGACAGAAGAAGGGAGCGCTGCGGAAGTGAGAAGAAAAATGGCGGCCGGTTAGCCGCGCGACTATTCAGCCAGCGCAGCGAGCGAAACGCACGGGAACAGAAACAGAACGTCCTGCTATTACACAGACCACATGTTTTCTGTGGGGGGAAAAAAAAAAACAAATAAAAAAACTCCATAAACCTCGATTTCTGGAACTCTCCAGAGCGGCTTAGGGTGGGATTAACCGCTAAATGAGTTCCTCCCAACGTCCCGAAGGAACCTACAGGCGAGCAGACCTTCATCAGCGAGCGACAGCCGGCACTAGCTCTCTCCTGTAGTACTGTGTGCAATGTCCCCGGGGGGAAAAAGTCACCGAGTCGCCGGCGGGTCGGGGGAACTGGCGTGCATTTCGGCTGCGGCGGACCTGCAGTGCGGGTACAGGGTGCCAGAGCGCCAGCAGGAGGGGCACAAGCTATTTGGGGGAGAAAGTAGAAGCTATAAAAAAAGCTTCTGTAATAAAGCCTCTTATAAAAAAAAGAGCTTGCCAGCCTCATTTCACCAAACGCACTGTCTGTCTCAGACAAGGGAATTCACCGTCCCACCCCCCTGAGAGAGGGGGGGGGAAGACAGAGAGAGATTGGAGACACGTGTGGGAGGCACCAAAATGAAGCCCCTCGTGATCGACTGCAAATCAAAGTCACTGGCAGTTTAATAAAACACCAAGTGGCGGGGGGGGGGGGGTCTTTTCCTCTCTCTCTCTCTCCATCCCCTTTCCCTCGCCCTCTCTCACCCGTATCCTCTCTCACCCTTTCTCCCTCACTCTCTATCTCTCCCTCTTTCCCCCATCTCTTTCCCTCTCTCTCTCTCACCCGTTTTCTCTTTCTCTCTCTCTTTCACCCTCTCTCACCCGTTCTCTCTTTCTCTCCACCCCCTCTCTCTCCCACACACACCCTCTCTCCCTCCCTCTCTCACTCTCTCTCACCCTCTCTCACCCGCTCTCTCTCTCTCCCTCTCACCTGTTCTCTCTCCCCCCTCTCGCTCACCCTTTCTCTCTCTGTCTCACACACACCCTCTCTCTCTCTCTCTCTCTACCCCCTCTCTCTCCCGATCTCTTTCTCTCCACCCCTATCTCTCTCCCACACACACCCTCTCTCCCTTTCCCCCTCTCTCCCTTCTCCCCCCCCCCCCCCCCCTCTCTCTCTTCCTCGGGCGGGCTGGTGCAGAGATGAAAAGAGCGAGCGAGGCGGCGAGTCAGCTTAGCGGGATCCGCCAGCCCGGCGGCCGCGGCGGCCCCGCCCCAAACGAGAGCCCTGGGAGCGATTATTATGGGCTGCTGTTGCCGACCTCAAACCCGCACGGTTACCGCCCTGAGGGGACTCTTCACATCCAGAGCGACTTTACACTCGCAGCGCATTACTGGATGGGTGTGTGTGTGTGTGTGTGTGTGTGTGTGGGTGTGTGTGTGTGTGGGTGTGTGTGTGTGTGTGAGGGTGTGTGTGTATGTGTGTGAGTGTGCCTGTGCGAGCATGTGTGTGTGTGTGTGGGTAGGTGGGTGTGCATGTGTGTGTCTGTGCGAGCATGTGTGTGTGTGTGTGGGTAGGTGGGTGTGCATGTGTGTGTGTGTGTGTGTGTGTGTGTGTGGGTAGGTGGGTGCGCATGTGTGTGTGTGTGTGTGGGTAGGTGGGTGCGCATGTGTGTGTGTGTGTGTGTGTGTGTGTGTGTTTTGCACCTGCGTGCTTGCGTTAAGTGTGAATTATTCCATTTCAGTTATTAACCGCCAACCAGCTGTCAGGAAACAATGCTAATATTTTGGCACTTTGCTCCCTGGTGTTATTATCTCTATGAGCAGCGCATTGTCTGCGTGTGCATCTCATCCATAATGGATGCCAGAGGTAACAGAACCATCGTTCATCCACAGCCACCTGGCTGGATTTCTTTATTCACAAAAACGCAGGACACACCCACACTCACTCACACGGCACAGACACACGCACACACACACACACGGCACAGACACACGCACACACACTCACTCACACGGCACAGACACACGCACACACACACACACACACTCACACACTTACACACTCACACATACTCACAGTACGCACGCACACACACACACACACACACACTTACACACACATACTCACAGTACGCACGCACACACATGTTCACATGCACGCACACAAACATGAACACATACACACAGTGCACATACACACACACTCAAATTCAAATTCAAATTCAAAATGCTTTATTGGCATGAAATACACTTGTACTTATTGCCAAAGCGTACACATAGAAACAGGAACAGGAAACATGAAATACGAACAACATTGTGGAAACGACAACAATGCAATCAACAGTGTGGCAATGGCCACAACGAGTAGGCTATACAATAATAACAATAATAAAATCATGACAATAATAATAATAACAATAATAATAATAATAATAATAATAATGTAAAAAAATAAAAAATAAAAAATTTAAAAAAAAAGATAGAAATTTATAAATAATTAAAATAAATATATTTGTGGTGGTCAACCAGTGTCCCTCAGATTATGGCAGGCCGAGATGTACTTTGCTGCTAGTGGAGCCGTTGGCCTTTCTCCTAGCAGGATTTGCATTTTTTCCTCATTTGTTTGGGAAAGGAAGTCTTTTATAATTAGAGAAAATTTGTTGTAATAATGTGTCCTAATTTCTGAATATTTTTCACAATGCAGGAGAAAGTGCATCTCTGTTTCCACCTCTCCTGTCTTACAGTGACCACATATACGTTGTTCTTTTGGTAACCATGTATTCCGGTGTCTGCCTTTTTCAATTGCAAGTGCGTGGTCACTGAGCCTGTACTTGGTCAGGATCTGCCTCTGCTTTGTATCTCTGACAGAGAAGAGATATTCAGCCAATTTGTAGTCTCTTTTTAGGGTCCGATAGCAATCTAGTTTGTTTTGTGTTTTGGTTACATTATCCCAATATTCCAGATAAGAGATTTTGGTCTGTTTCATTACTTGGTTTACTTTGATTTGTTGGTAAGCAGTGCTGGTATGAAGCTGGTCTGTGATTTGTGTTAGTTGGGTTAATGGGTTAGTCAGCTTCATTACCAGCTGACTGAGGGGACTCTTTTCATGACTGAGCTCTTGGGCTTTCATTGCCTTAAATTGCAATGTGTCTTGAGGACTTGAATTGAGGTGCATCCAGAATTTTAACGCTCTTTTTTGGATGTGAATCATTAATGGATAATGGCCTAATTCTGCCCTGCATGCATTATTTGGTGTTTTCTTTGTACTTGTAGGATGTTTCTACAAAATTCTACATGCAGGGTCTCTATTGGATGCTTGGTCCCATTTGGAATAGTTCTGCTGGCTGAGTGGACCCCATACCTCACTTCCCATACAGTGCAATGGGCTGAATTACACTATCAAATATTTTTAACCAGATTTTAATTGGTATAACAATTTTTGAAGTTTTCTTTTATAGCATAGGTGCTCTTCGAGCTTTTTCTTTTAAAGCATTCACTGCCATGTTAAAGCTCCCTGATGCTGTAATTGTCAGACCAAGGTACGTATAATTTAAAGTGTGATCTAGGCGGTGTTGCCTAGAAAAAACTGGAACCTGTTTTCCTGACATCTGGCTTTTTTCTGGAAGATCATTATTTTTTGTCTTTTTTAAGTTTACTGTCATTTGCCCAGTTCTGACAGAAATCCTCTACCAGAGCTAGGTTCTGCTGTTCCCTTCTTCAGTGGGAGACAGCAGAACCAGGTCATCTGCATAGAGTAAGAATTTTACTTCCGTGTCATGTAGGAGGGGGGGCTGTAGACTGTTCCAACTGCACCGCTAACTCATTAATGTAAATATTGAACAGTGTTGGACTCAGACTACAGCCCTGCCTTACTCCCTGTTTTGGTGTGAAGAACTCTGTTCTTTGGTCGCCAATTTTCACTCCACATTTATTTTCTGAGGTACATTGATTTAATTATATCATAAACTTTACCCCTACACCACTTTGGGAGAATTTTGTAGTATAATCCGTCATGCCAAATCAGGTCAAATGCTTTCTTGAAATCAATGAAGCATGCAAAGATTTTACCATTTTTTGTTTTGTGGACGTGTTTATTTATTAGGGTGTGTAGGGTGTAAATATTGATCGGTGGTACGATGATTTGGGAGAAATCCAATTTGACTTTTACTCAGGACATTGTGCTCGTTAAGGAAGGTTACAATTCTTTGAATTGATGATACTAGAAAATACCTTCCCAGATTACTGCTTACACAAATGCCTCTGTAATTTTGGGGTCTAATTTGTCTCCACTTTTATAAATTGGGGATATAAGCCCCCGGTTCCAAATGTCAGGAAAGCATCCTGAACTCAGTACTTGGTTGAACAATTTAAGCAGAGCGTCATGCATTTCTGGGGTGCTATTTTTTAGCATTTCATTTCTAATTCCATCAAGACACATGATTTTCTTGATTTTAGAGACTGGAGCTTTCGATCAGTTCTTTGTGGGAAATTGGTTTATCCAATGGATTTTGATTATCCTTGATGGTTGATTCCAATTTGTTTAGTTGTTCATTAATCATAGTATGGTGTGTTTTCTGACTGATTTCACAGTATAGATTTTCAAAATATTGTTTCCAAATGGCTCCATCACTAATGGCTAATTCGTGTTGCTTTGCTGTGCTTAAATTGTTCCACAAATCCCAAAACTGGTTTTGATTAACTGATTCTTCAATATCATTCAGAGTTTTATTTATGTATTTTTGTTTTTTCTGTTTTAGGGTGTTTTTATATTCTTTAAGAGTTTTGACAATACCTGAGGCGTAAATCAGAGTTGTATGGTTGGTTATGTTTTTGGTTTGATAATTTTCTTAGGTTTTTTTCGAATATTTTTGCATTCAATATCAAACCAATTTTCATTTTTGTTCAGCTTCCTTTTATTATGAACTTTTAGTTTAGCTTTATTTGCTGTTTTCTGGAAAATATCATTGATATTAGTAACAGCCAGATTTAAAGCCTTCTCTGTTATTTTGGTAAGGAGTATTGATGAAGTGTTAATAGAGTTAGTTAATTCAGCGGATCTCATTGCTTTTGTGAATTCATCTGTGCTTGTTTCAGCCCATCTGTACGATTTATTAAGTTTATACAGCTTACAGGGCTGTTGTGTTTGAGTTTCTGGATTGTCCAAATCTTTTCAGAAATACACTTATTTGATTATGGTCTGAAAGGGGGTTTGTTTGCCTGACAGTGAATGCACTAAAGGAGGAAGGGTCCATGTCAGTGACAGCATAGTCCACAACACTAGTCCCAAGAGCTGAGCAGTATGTGAACCTTCCTAAAGAGTCCCCTCTGATCCTGCCATTAAGGATGTACAGGCCTAAGGCTTGACAGAGATGCACTAACTCCCTACCATTCTTATTTATTATATTGTCCGGATTATTTCTTTTTGTAGTGGTTGGTGTAATGTACAAAGGGGTGTTTCCAAATATATGATTGTTTCCTTGGGGATCGATACAGTCGGGTTCTGTTCCTGTTCTGGCGTTAAGGTCGCCACACAGTAGCACATTTCCCTGGGCCTGGAAATGGCATATTTCTGTATGCAGAGCGTTGAAGAATTCCTCATTATAATAGGGGGATTCATGTGGGGCAGCGTAAGCTGCACACAGGAATATATCTTTTTCCCAATCTGCAATTTCTTTGTTCAATTTTAACCATAAGTGGGATTGTTCTTTTTTGGTTACTGTGATGAATTTAGCCAGTTCCGCTTTGTACCACACCAGTATCCCTCCGGAGTCTCTGCCATGTCGCACTGTTTTTAATTTTATAGAGGGCACTATAATTTCGCCATAACCTGAGGGGCAGTGGGTGACGGTATCTTCTCGGCACCAAGTTTCAACAAAAATTAAAATGTCAGCATTAGAAATGTTTTTGAGGAATTCAGGGTCTGTGGTCTTCAGCCCAAACACAGAAGACCACAGACCCTGTATGTTCCAACAGCTTACACAGAATGAACTCATTTTAATCATTCACAGCATTTCGAGTGAAACAAAATACATAGTTGATAATAAACTACTGTCTTTTTTTTTTTTTTTTTTTTTAACTTACTATTTGTATAGTACACAGTATAACTGGTTTATACTGTATACTCACATATTAGATTATATATTCACATCACATATATATTCACAGATATGAATTCATATTAGTTTAGCAACCTATCGCACAGCACACTGAGCAGGTGTTTGATCTCACCTAGCTCAGAAGGAGGGGCAGGTGGGACAGGGGCCATTGTGAGGGCTGCAGCGTAGCTGGGCTGGTGTTGGTGGGGGTGAGCCCTGGGGGTCGGGGCCTTATGGGGGACTGCGGGTGCTGGGTGGGCGCGGGGGTTTTGGAGTGATGACCGCTGCTGTCAGGCCGATGTGGGGCCCGAGGATGGTGACCGATGGCGTGGGGGGGCTGATGCCTGAGATTGGGCCTGTTGATGGTGGAGGCGGGGCTGGATGGATTGCGTCCCAGTGCCACGTCTTTTAGCGTTTTAGCAAAGACTTTGATACCTTCCTTGTCTAGATGCAATCCATCGTAGAGGTACCAGGGGCCGATGGTGGGGTGGCGAGCCAGGTGCACATTGGGCAGTGCAGCGCAGCCTCTGGCGATCTCCGCATTAATGTCCCTGATGACATGGGGGTGACATCAGTCTGTGGCAGCAGTGTGGAGATGACCACGCAAGACTCAGGGAACTCTCGGGAGGCTTTCTCTGCCATCCTCCTCACTGCGTGGGCGGTGTTTTGGCGCAGGCGGGGCAGGTCGTTGGTGCCGGTGTGCAGTATGACATAGTGAGGGCTTCCCAGCGTGTCCCGCTTGAGCAGCTCCAGGGCGCGGGCTGTGTTACTGCAGCGGGTCGCCTTTACCTGCTTACCAGGAAAAAGCCTGTTGGGGTCAATAAACTTCCCATTTGAGTCCATGAGAAGGACCACTTGTGGATCAGGTGTTCTGCTGGTGGGGGGCTGTGTTGCAGAAGGGGGCTGTGCCTTGGGGGTGGGCTGTGCGTCAGAGAGGGGGGGAGTGTCTGAGGGGGTGTTGGTCTGTGTGCTGGGGGGGTTTTCTGGCGCTGGTGAATGTTGTGAGTCAGGGGGGGCATCAGTATGAGCCTGCAGGTCAGCTGGGGGGTGGGCTGTGGTTTGGAGGGGAGTGGAGTGTTTGTCAGTATCTGCGTTTGAATGGGCAGTACAGGGTGTGCATGTGTGTGTCTGTAGCTGCTCTCTCAGATCCTGTAGCTCCATGATGAAGGATCTTTCCCTGCGCTGCGTCTCCTCTTTCACAGAGGCCAGCTGGGCTCTCAGGGCCTGGTTGTCCTGCCTCAGTTCTGCGGTCTCTGCTCTCAGGGCAGCGATGGCTGTGCTGATCTCTCTGCTCTGCTGGTTCTGCTCTTCCTGCTGCTGCAGAGGGAGATATGCCTCGGAGAGCCTGGCCATAGTGAGCTCTCTGAACTCTGCAAACTCCAGCTCAAGCAAGGCCAGGGTCTCCCTCATGTGCTGGGTGTCAGATCGGGGAGAAGCGGGGGCAGCACAGGGCAGGTTAGGTACAGTGGTGGGTGTGGTTTCCTCTGAATCTGAATCCTCTCGCTCTGTGGGGAGCGTGAGGGGACACTTTTCCTTCTCTGCCTTCTCTTTCAGGGCAGGAAAGTGTTTCTCAAAAGCATCCAGGTTGGCCTCAGTAGCACTTTGTATGAGAACAGTCCCATTTGTGTAAATGTTCACATTTAGCACTATACTGTCCAAATGTTCGTCTTCACAAACTGTTATTTTGCTCCCCTTTCCTATCCCTCCCTTCTGAATATGAGGGTAGTGCTTACATACAACACTGTGCCAGGCCTTGGTGTTATTTGTGAAAAAAATTAAGTTGTTTTTAACCTTATTGTTTGCCTTTTCAGCAAAGTCCACATATAGGGTTTCGGGGTTGTTTCTCATAACAGTTAGTTTATGTTTCTTTTTAGCCTTTGCACTTCTCAGCTTAGGAGGGTACGGAATCTCCACAGCAGCGTGCTTGGTTACCATGGTGACAGCTCAGAAAATTGATACTTTTCAACAGCTTTAACTGCCACTCCTTCTAGCCTTGGGTTGAGCTATTGAGCTATGCTAATGCTATCAGATCTGATTTTTTCTTTTTACTGTATTAAATATTATATTACTACTTTAATTAAAGAAAATATGTATATAGTTATCCAAATGTTCTAATTTATGACTAATGTATACAGTTTCTCCCAAGGCTTACCTTTGCTTTTTATTTCCTTTAACTTTGGCTTAGCTTTGCTCCTAGCTTTCTCCTAGCTTTGTACCTTCCCTTGTTATGTCCGTATTTAAGTTATTTTCTATTCTTCTTTTGTTTTTTTATTATATTCCCTCCTTCTATGTTCTTCTTCTTTTCTTTAATTCTGCTTTTTTATCAATTATATGTATTTTGTTTCACATCTAAACACTGTATTTGTTTGATATTTTTAAGAGCTCATTCTTTAAGCAGCCACTCTCTAAGCAGTCTCTCTCTCTCTCTCACACACACACACACTCACACAAAGAGAATAGAGAACGGGAACAGATAAAAGAAACATGCGGAGGGACAGAATGGAAAAGAAAAAAGAAAGAAAGAAAGACTTTTTTTGGCTTTTTTTCATCATTAAAACATCTTCCCATAAGCTACACTGCTATCCAGGGCACTGGGCTCAGAACAGATCCTTACCGACAGCAGCATAAAGCCCCTCCCTCACCTCCTCCCCCCCCCCCTGCCCCCATCAGCTCCACTCGTCACTCATCAATACCAATCCACTGCCTGTCACCCCCCCCCCCCCCACCCCGCATTATTCATCAGCTCAGTAGCCTGCCCCCCCCGCCCCCCCCCCCCCGGCCCAGTGCCGCTAGCCTTTTAAGTCGGCTTCCATTTGCCCTGTCATCGGCTGTGGGCTTTTTCCCCCGATTTTTTCTTCTTCTTCTTCTTTTTTTAGGGAAGTGAATCAGCACCACGGCGGTGCCCCTAAATAGCCTTCCGACCCCGCGACCTTTTCGGTTCGTGTTCAAGGTCGCGCACGAGTCTGCGGTCGCTCTTTTGTCGTCCCTGATGGGGAAACCCCCCCCTAGCCCCCCCCAAAAAAACCCCACCGCAAAATACAAACACAAAAACACAAGCCGAAAAACATACAAAACAAACAGTAAACACTGTACAAAGGAGCAGTTCAATGTGCAAACAGCATGTGCATATGAGGTATGAGGAAATCTATCTGCGTTGGTTGAGCATGTTTATTATGTGACAAACAAAAGTGATCTTGAGCCTATTGCAATAAGCCTGTAGAAAAAAAACCTCAAATTCAACAACTAGAGTGAGATCAGGGCTGTCTAGAATAGACCGGGCTTTTACACAAAACCTGATCAGCATATACAGTACTGTATGTCAGTCAGAGAGGTCTGCTGGACACCAGCTATCTTACTGGCCACTTTTAACAACATCATAGAGGTGTTTTAAAAAAAAAAAAAAAAACCAAACCAGACCGCCATGGAAAATGTCAAGACAGATTCAGTAGACGATCCGTAAAACCGTCTATTGACGGTTGGATTTACATTAAAAGAATTGACCGCAGGGACTGGACCCGTACCCCCCCCCCGTCTCCCGTGCTGTACCCCATTAACAGTCCTCTCCAGCTGACCTTATACCGCTCCATTAAAATTCAGATTTCTACGAACCTGGAACAATGTAATTACATCCAGTTAAGCACCTCATTTGACGAATAAAGTCATTAAGAGACTCTTTCTGCAGAGAGACAGGAAAGAAAAGGGAGGGGGTGGGGGTGGGGGGGGGGAGGAGGGGTGGGAAATGAAGTCAGTTCCTGATGACACAGATAACAAATTTGCTAAATGAATCGATGACACCTCCCAGGCTCTTCAGGAAAGGGCTGTGGTGTGCGTCATAACCGAAAAACCCAATTTTTCGCGCTAAAACTGCGTATGACGCCCACTATCGACCCGGGAGCGCGCGGACGTACATTATTCTCCCGCCAAAATATTTTTCCCGAGGCAGACTGCCCACACAGGCGTTGGTCAGAGGTAGACGTCATTCGCAGGTTCTAGCAAGCATGGCTGCGGGCAACTGATTGACCAGCAGGGGTCGCCGGTGAGCGGTGAGAAAAAGGCCATCCTGACCCACCGAATCCCTCCCTCCCTGGGTGTCTGTACAAGGCAGTTGCTTGATTGACCAGCAGGGGTCACTAGTGAGCAAAGAGATGATGCCATCCTGACCAACTGAATCCCTGCCTCCCTGAGTAATTGTACAGGCAGTTGCTTGATTGACCAGCAGGGGTCACTAGTGAGCAAAGAGATGAGGCCATCCTGACCAACCGAATCCCTGCCTCCCTGGGTGTCTGTACAAGGCAGTTGCTTGATTGACCAGCAGGGGTCACTAGTGAGCAAAGAGATGAGGCCATCCTGACCAACCGAATCGTTACGGAACGCACGGAACACCTACGGCGCCTAACCGTTCCGCGACCTCCGTGACCTCTGACCTCCTGCAGCCGTGCCCAGGAGAAACAGCGCAACCGGAGTCGCACCTTCAGTCACCACCACCCCCCCCTCATACCCCGCCCGCCTGCCTCCCCACCTCCCCAAACCTTAACCTCCCCTGCTCTCTTAGAGCCATACCCCGCCCGCCTGTCCCCCCATCTCCCTAAACCTTAACCTCCCCTGCTCTCTTAGAGCCATACCCCGCCCGCCTGCCGCCCCCCCACCTCCCCAAACCTCAACAGTGCCAGTTTGCCAGGATAACCCTTCACCCAGGGGGGTCAAGAATGCTGTAAATTAAACCCAAACCCACAGAGAGGAGAGGATTTATCTGAGAACAGGCAACCGGGGATCTGGTCAGAAGGGCAGACTGTGACATTCAGCACATATATCAGCCCAAAAATAAATACAAATAAAAAAATTAAAAAAACCGTTTCACTGGTTTCCAGGCACTTATAATTCACTGAAATCTCTCCCGCGTGCCTGACACAACACCCCCCCCCCCCCAAATGTAATTATTCTCCTAAGCTCACCCTCAGGGCTGCGTATTGTCTTCCAGAAATACACACAGGAACCCGATACCTCAGAGTGTTCCCCTCTACCGCCCGGGCGCCCTTTCAGACGTCCTGCAGAGAGACTGGTGATTAATCGCCATGGAAATAAAAAAAGTGTCAGTCACTGAAGTGGAGGGGGCGGGGCTTATGACTGAGGGGGGGGAGGGGGGGGGGCCCGAGGAGGTCAAGGCCCGGATTTTGGACCCGTGCTTTAAAGGGAACAGAGGTGGAAGGCCGAGGAGGGGATTTCGGGAGATAAGAAGGGGGTGGGACGGGTCGTTTTCCCACAAGAGGGATCATCATGGGTACGGAATGCGAGAGGGGTGAGGTCATCGAGCTCCTTTAACCTCCGATCTATCTGTATGATGTCACGCAGTTCCGCCAATCATATCAAAGCGTCACATCTCACCGACCCCCAGCCTACCCCACCCAAACCCCGCCCCTTCGTGACCCTGTCCTCCTGCTGCCTCAAGTCAGGATTGGCCCGCTTGATTGACTCCATTTATTTGTTTTTTTAAGGTTCACAAGCTAAACACAAGTAACACTCTCCAGGACAGGCTTACAGAGCCAGACGAATCAGATTCAAGTAACCTCCCCCCCCACCCCCCCCCCCGCCCCCCACCCCCCATCCCCAAAACGGCCCTCCCCCCATCCTCACCCCCTCCCAGATTGGGCTTGAACCCCCTTGAAATGCCGGAGATAAGCGTGAAATATGAGGTCGATCGCATTAAATCAGGAACCCCCCCCTCCTGCCCCGAAATTCAAAATGGACACGGAACGGATCAGCACCGGTAAAATGTGGGGGAAAAAAAACAAACTTTCCACAGCCCTCCTCCTTCCGCCCCATTCCACAATTTTGCCCGGTCCAAAGTTCATTCGTTTGCTTCAAAATCTGGAAACCCACAACCTCCTTACCCCAAACTGAATTCTTGGCTACACCACCGCACCACCACCCCCCACCCCACTCCCTAACCCTCCATCTCTTTTCATTCTTCATATTTACAAGACGATATGACTGCCAGAGTGCTGAGCCCTGTTTTAACCAGCCCACATGCCAAGGCTGCAGTATATATATCCATCTCTGTACAAATAATCCCCAATGTAAACTACCCACTGAACAATAACCATCGCTCTTGCCCCCCAAAAAATTGAGGTTTTTACAGAGTGAACGTCACTTCTGCTCCTGCAGTACTCCTCTTTCTGTTCCTTATCCACACGTCCTGCTCTCCTCCACGGCAAAACAGGGTGGACAGATGACCAGTTGTTTGTTGTCTGTTCGCATTCGTTTCGTCTCTCTCTCTCTCTCTTCTGTCGCTCTTTCACTTCGTCCCTCTCACTCTCTCACAACAGGGGATGTAGTCCGTTGAGCTGAAGTAGTAAGGCCAGCCAACGGTCACTAGTTTAGGGCGATGTCCTCCTCCCCCCTCCCCCCCGGGGGTACTGGAGAGAGATAAGGACTGTCACACATGCAGTACATCTCTCCCTCTCTCCTCTCCCTCTCTCTCCCTCTCTGAATACTATTTATACCCTCACTTTCAGATTGAGGTAGTTTAATTTCACTGCACACACACACACACACACAAGCATGCCCACACACACTCTATCCCTCACACACACACATCTTTCACTATATCTCTCCTTCTTCTCCTTCCTCTCCCTCCTTTCCTCACTCCACATCTCTCACTATCTCTCTTTCCCCCATTTCTTTCTTGCACATATCACTCCCTCTCTCTCTTCTTTAATCCCCATTGCTGGGCGGGAGAAGCACGGAAGGTGAAATCCGCTCCATATTTTGCGGATGCCCACTGCCTCCGGGGCACCGTTCGGAACATTCTCATTCTGTGACAAGACCGAGAGTAACGACAGCATATTCAAGAAATATATTTTTTAAAAAAATAAATAAATAAATCAGCAAAGGCAGTTTGTGAATAGTTTGGGCCAGGAGCGCTTGGTGGATGTGGATGTGGTGGGGTTCAGGGGGTGGTGGGTGGATGGAGGGGCAGGGGGGTGTGTGGGGTGGGGGATGGGGGGGTGTGTAGGGGTTAAGTGAGTTGTGTTTTGTTTGGGTTGAGCTAGACAGTTCGTTCTGTGAAGATGACCTTGTGTTTGGTCTTTCAGGATCTGGTTTCGGGTTTGTATATGTAACACCACGTTCCATTTAGCTATTCAGATCAAATCAATAAAAATCAAATGCACTACCCCCCCCCCCCCCCCTTGTCTCTTTCTCCCTCTCTTTCCTTCTCTGTCTGCCCGCCTGAAATTATAATTCAAATAAAACGGATCTTCGCTGCCACGACAAGAGCGACTGCGTTGCCAAAGAGTATGAGACACAAAGCAAGTTCGCAAACACAAGAGTAACGGTATAAACACCAATCACACACTGTTTACCGGAACACAAAGGCACGAATATACATACGCATATCCACATATACACACGCACAATGTAAAAATATACACGTACAGACACAGTGACACACACCATCCATTCTCTCCATTTGTTCCTGTCTCACTTTCTTCTCTCTTCCTACTTTGTCTCTCAATTCTCTCTCTCAAATTCAAATTCAAATTCAAATTCAAAATGCTTTATTGGCATGAAATACACTTGTACTTATTGCCAAAGCGTACACATAGAAACAGGAATATCTCTCTCTCTCTCTCGCTCACTTCAATTCAATTCAATTAGATTTATTGGCATGGAAAACATACAGTACGTATATTTTGCCATTTCAAAAAAAAAACCCATTTCAAATAGAAGGAAAAGTAAAGAAAAATAAACCGTAGAAAGCATTTACGTTCAACTGTAATTATAATAATTGGTGAGTTGCAAGTTGTGCAACGAGCTTAATTTGCACACTGTGCAGTTTATCAGTGCAGCGGGTATATGTTTGCCGGGTGGTTATTACCCCTCAGGTTGTGTGAGACTGAAACACACTGCGCCGCGAGTGGGGCGCCACACCCATCTCCCAGAAGGCTTTGCAGCTTTTACACATTCATCATTGGAAGGAAATGGTTTTTATAAAAATAGAAAAATTTGCTGGAAATGTGTTTTATTTTCCAAGTTCAGAATACCTCTCACGTTCTAGGAGGAAGACAGCCTCTCTCCCTCCCTCTCTCTCTCTCTCCCTCCCTCTCTCTCAGATGGCGGTAAAGACGTATCCCTTTGTGTCGGGAGGAAACGGCGAAGGCGGCAGCGCCGTTGGCAGAGGCGCCAGGTCGCCGCGGCAACGGCACGCGCCCTCCGCAGTTTTTGGGCCGACACCCCTGCCGGGTGCCCCCAGGGGGGCAG